>NC_081418.1:1645026-1945026 GCF_949786415.1 Peromyscus eremicus | reverse complement strand
TGTAATATTTTCCTTTCCATAATTTGGACTGGCAAGGAGAAATAACCGGGTCCATTCTCCAATGGTTAATTGGGGTATTTGAAAAAAAAAATTATTGCTGAAATTTTAAGACTCAAAAATAACAACTCTTTTGACCCAGTGTTAGTATCCAATTGCTCTAGTTTTTAAAATCATTATTAGCCATATTTACTTAGAGAAGTATGAGAGCTGTGAACTTGAGGTAGCTGGCTTCCATTGTACTTCTGTTGCTGCCAAAATACAACCTTTTTGTGGGACAATAATAGGATCCAATCATACATAAATAAAAAAATGCATTTATCTGAAAAGTGGCCAAGTGCAAAGCGACCTATTATTTTTACCTGGTGTATAAAGTCACACAGGAGGACCTGGGTGTAATCACAGAGGTACTGTAAAACACATTTGTGACATCTCCAGCCTTACTCACGCCTCCATGAGAGATTGGTACATCTTATGAATTAAACATAAGTCCTGATTTATGTTCGGTTATCCCTCATATCAAAAACTACAGTAGCAGAGCTGTGTCACTGTGAATTCATTTAACGATATTGATGAGACAGCCTACATCGAGATGCAGAGTAACCAGCAGTGCATAGCACAGCCCTATAAATCACCGCTGCTGAGTGGCTGAGCAATAAATAACAAGCCATTAATTCCCCGTAACGTATGCTAAGAAGCTCAAACTACGTATGTACCAGACTGTAAATAAACACCCCTGCTACAGTATTTGAAACAGGCAACATTTGGTTTTGAAACACTTTATAAGGACAAAATTTCATTGAGCTGAATTAATTCATTATGGATTTCCCTCAGCGAGTATAAACTAACACAGACTTTGATTAATGGACTCACGAAACTTCTTTTGGAGTAAAACACATACCGGCTATAAAATGCTATGGAACTTTTTATAGCGTCCAACTTATGGATCCAACCAAAAAGTGAAATAATCGGCCTGCCATGAAGCCCTTGGAAAGGCTAATGGCAATTTTTGTGAAGAGTGAGCTATTAAAAATGAGGCTGGGTTTGAATTGTTTTGTCTGGTTGTAGTCACAGGATCTACAGAAAGCCAGCAACAGGCACCACATTTCAGTTGTTTCTTCATGACTAAGAGAACAGTTTCCTTCACTGGCTCCCTTTTCCCAGCCAGGCACCTTCCAGTCAGCAGTCCCAAACCATTTTTATGTAGGGGCACTTGGAAATACTGGAAATAACAAATCCTTAATGTTCCCAGGACGCCATCGTCTGCCTGCTTTGTGCTCTTTTGACATCACCCAGGTCCCATGCCACTTACCCCTCTCTTGCCCTCAGAGCCCTGCTTTCTTCTTCCCAGAGGGCCAAGGGACAATCAGAGTAGAAACAACCTAACTGACCATGATTACTGCTCAAAAGCAGAACTCCAAAGTTCTGCTTCAGACAGGTCAGGGAGAGGAGACGAGGGGAACTGGCCCTTACTGAAGGTTGGACATGGCTGGTGCCTGATTCCCTGGGGTATATGGTATTTGCATACATATAACCAAGGCTAATCTTTTCTTTTTCTTTCTATTTGCTTTATTAGGATTTGCCCTGTCTGAATTAATATGTAATCAAGGAACTCCAAATGAGCTCTCTTCAGCAAGCTGTTTACCTGATTCCCTCTATGGAACCTCAATACAAAGGTGTTTGAGCTATATTACATTTCAAGTGTATATCTGATTTCCTACTTACTCTCACCTCAGACCTCTTCTACTGTTATTGCTCTCTAATTCCAGCTAATAATATCAGTGTTTCAAAATGCTTCCTCTCACATTTGCTTACATTTTTATTTCCTATCCCCTCTAACAATCTCCAGGGACACTTTGAGTTTTGTGTGATTCCTCATGAATACTGTGTAACAAACATCTCTCCATTTAACATCACCTAGGAACTTAATTAACAAGCTCTTTCTTCTGTTTCAGGTCAGTGATGAAGACATGAATGTATGTGACCATGGTTTTCCTGGAAGGCCACTGGAAATGCTTTCTCTTAAATATAGGACATATTTTCTCTTATGATCCTCAGGCAATCTTTTGTTCCTATTAACTAAGGGTTGAAGAATAAAGGCTAAATAAAAGCAACTGTATCTTCAGATGGAAATAGAGACAGTGAGTCAACCAGCAGGAGACCATTTCTGCACCACTGTACTTTGAGGGCAGGGTACTTGCTATTTTTAAAGTCAGTATGTTTATATACGACAGTGTTTCATCAGTGGGATTTTCTATATGAGCCAATTTTCTAGATGAGTTCAGAAAAACCAAAGCTTTACCCCATGAGCACAGAAAGAAATCTCAAATATAAAGTGCAAATGATAGTGTAACAGGAAGATATAGTTACTTCAATTTGAACTTGTTGCAGAAAACTCAGAATACAAGGTCATGGTAGAGTAAAAAATCCAAGTGAAATGCCACCATCTTAATCAGTTATCCGGTACCAGTCTGTGACAATGTGGCTGTTTAGTTGTTTCTAACATATAGGTTCAGCTACTGCCTGGAAATAGTGAGGACCTGGGGAACAGAGGACAGGGTCTACAGCAGGTGGTCTCCTCAGCTATGTAAGTGTATGTTTGGAAAGGAGAAGCCTGGGCTGTACTGGGGAAGGTTGTCATGGAGCTCATGATGGTGAGCTCCCGTCTCTAGAACCCAGTTTCCTCATTTTTACAAGGTCAGGCCTTTCTGGATGCCACATAAGCCCAACAACAGGATGGGCCAACTTTGTTCTCATGAATACACGACTTGACAGTGGTCCTAAACCAGTAGCGTTTTCCACGTTATACATCTTTAATTGGAAACTAGGGATGGAAAAATGTATGAAGAAACATAACTAATCTCCAAGGTGATTCAGAGGCAATGGGATGTTCTACTGAAAGATTTCCACCATTAACTTTCAGTTGTTAAATTGTCATGGGAACAAGTTTATATCCTGAAAGTGTTTGCTCACAGAAATGACCAAATTTACAGAAACAGATATAACTACTGTAAGAATTACAAAACTATCTGTTAAGTCAGTTTGGTTATGAATTTTCCCCATTTTCATACATTTGAGAAGATCTCAGCTCTCAGCTATGTAAGTGTATGTTAGCTAATACTTAGCCTTGTAAAATTTTACACATAATGACATGCATTAGTTTTATTCTTTCTGGAAAAATAACATTAAACTTTACCTATGTGCTGTGGTTTCTAAGGCAGGCAGTTGGGTGAATGACTTCAGGATATGATTTCCTCATACTAGAAATACTAAATTTGGCTTGACACAGCAAGGAAAGAGCAAGTTACCTTTGAAAATGCAAATGTTTATCAATGCTGCGAATCCTACAGATTTAGTGACTTAAGCTTTAATTCCCTGGTGATTCACAGACACTACTTTTGATTAAATTCTGTTATTGGCTATTGTGACGATCTTATTTTGAGAAATAAAATGCGTATGTGAGAAAAATGGGTTGTGGAAAGTCATTCTTATGAACTGGCAGAGGTGAGCCAAAGTGCTCGACAGATCTCTGTAAGTCAAATGCTTACACTCAGACATTAAAAGTGGCACATACTGCAAGTATGTTACTTTGAAAATCTCTATGAGAAGCGTTTTTAAATTCCTTTTGGTCTTTTCTTTTGTTCTCTGAGACAAGGTCTTGCTATGTATCGTTGGCTGGCTCTGAACTCACAGTCATCCTTCTGCTTCCGGAGTTTAGGTGCAGACTCTCAGCTTAGTAACTCCTTACACACACTAACTGTCCAAGGCCATGTCTGTCCTCATCACTGTTACACCACAAAGTTCTGTATAAATGGGCACAAAACAACAAAAACCAATTTCAAAGGTAGTTGATATTTAAACCTTCTGGTTAACGCATCCATAAAAGTACTTTTACTTTCAGTTCCAGAAGTATTAAGTTAAGCTGTTAAATAGTTTTTGAAACTAGGAAAAACATACTTTAGTGTATTCCAGAAATTTTGTTTTCTCTATGTAGACTCAGCAGAAAGGTAGTATAGTTTTAAGGTTCCTTATTTTAAAAAATAATCAAGAAAATGTAAATCATCTTTTAATTTGCATAAAAATGTGAAAAGTTCAATATACAGAAAGCTATCTCCCCAAAGAAAATGTCATACTTCACAGTGGATATCAGTAGTTATCGTTCTCTGGACACACACACGTACACACACACACACACACACACAAATCATAAAAACACACATACACATGTACACACACATGCGCACACACGCATGTGCACACACACATGCATGCACACATACACACACACGCACACACACTTTCAAAGGTTTTCTTTCTTTCTTTTTTTTTTTTGTTTTGGTTTTTTTGTTGTTTTTTCAAGACAGGATTTCTCTGTGTATCCCTGGCTGACCTGGAACTCAAATCTGTAGACCAGGCTGGCCTCAAACTCAGAGATCCACTGCTTCCTGAGTGCTGCTAATCAAAGGCGTGTGCCACTGCCACCCCGCCACTTTCATTTCTAAAGGTTTTCTTTAGCAATGATAGGATATAGGCCTTACACTGAAATTATTTTAGCTAATATTATTCCTAGTTACATGACAGCTTCCTGTGAAGCCAACATTCTCTGTTCAGTGGCCTTTGAAGAGCTGCTGAGAATGGAGCGCTGGGTACGCACGGCCTTCTTGGAGACCCAGTCCTCCATCACCAGTCCTTCTGTTGGTGGAGTGGCTGAGAGCATCACTGTGTGACACAGGTCATAGTACTTTCCTTGCTTACATCCTTTACTCTGTTTTCACATTGACACTGATGTCTACAGTTGATCCTATACTTCTTCACAGCAAGTTAGCAATTTATTCCCAGGAAAGTCCAAAGGTACTAATGCACCTGAATATTTCACTGTGGATTCGTGCTTCTGGGAGATTTATGGACCAGTGAGCAGAGCGCAAGGGCAGCCAGATAACCAAGGATGTAAACACACCAAACACACCGGCAACCTTCTTCTCCTCTTGTGGGAATATTAGGCCTTGAATTCAACAAAGCCAGAGATGGAGATGGAAACCACCGCGACACAGATGAGAAAGTGTAGTGCAAATATTCTTGTAAACAGAAAAAAATGGTTGGTAGTAACTGTGGTCATATTTGTATTTGTGTAATAACTATAATATCCCAGAATACAGCTGTAGGATTTCTTTTGGAAAAAGCTTAAAGAAACTGATATTAAGAACTTACTTTGAAGCCGAGCATAGTGGCACATGTCTTTAGTTAGGAGGCAAAGGTAGGTGGATCTCTGTGAGTTCAAGGCTAGCCTCATCTACAGAGTGAGTTCCAGAATGTCCAGGGCTGTCACACATAGAAAGTATGTCCCAAGAAAGAAAAGAAAGAAAGAAAAGAAGGAAGGAAGGAAGGAAGGAAGGAAGGAAGGAAGGATTTACTATAAAAAATAGAATGCAGAAGGAAAGAAAGATAAAAATAATGCTGTCATAAAAGTATTAATAAATTAGTGATAATTTTAAAGGTTCTAACAGGAGCTTGTAATCACTTGGGAATGAGCTATTTAGAAAGTCAATATTTGTATAATATAATAAAGCCAAAGCCCATTTAGTAATGGATCTATATTTTATTATATAAAAGGATGTTTTATTAAATGACAAAGTAAAAAACATATTTAAACGTGCATATATGTATACATACGTGTCTATGTGTCAGATTTAGCATCTTATTCTACTGACTTGTCAGCTAAAACACTGTGCATTCCATGGGGCTTTAGAAACAGAACGCTTGCCCTCAGTTGAAAGCAAACATTTTAAAGTGTTTATTGAAATTCAATAAAGGAACATAAAACACTACAAAGTGATAAAACGCTGTTGACTAGAGGATTACAACAATAATCGAGCATTGTCACTCATCTTGGAAGTAACAACGCTATCTTCTTCGTGTGCCTCAGGTAATGATGAAATGCAGGGTTAGACATGTCTTAGTTTTTTCTTTTATCAGAATGAATTCATAGTTAACTTTAATATGAAAATAATATATTTTCAGTTAGAATTATGCAAAAAATTAGCTAGAAGATTGTCCATCAGAAAATTACATATCAGTAACCCATCAGAGGCAAGCACAAAGTCCACGGACGAGAGATTAACTAAATACAGTGCAGTGTAGGTATCTAATATCGGCAATCTGGATGGTAATGTAGATGGATGTTTATTGGGAAAACATTCATAATGTAAACATTTTCTTTATCTTAAATAAAAGCTAGATTAGAAAATAAAATGGATGGTAGAACTCCAAGTTCATTAAAACTATAGTTGAGCACATCTGCATGTCTGTTGAAATACACGCTGAGGTACTGTTCTGGTTTCTGAGACAGGAGAAACATGTGTATTTGTATACATGAAGGGACTGACTAGGTAATATTTTAATATATACAAAGATTGCTTTCATTTCAGAAAAATAACTTAGAATATTTTAAAGGAAATAATATTTATTATCAAGTATAAATGTACAAAATAAAAACTGTTTTTTGAAAAATATTTGCTTATTTCTGTTTTTAATTAAAACTCATGATATTTTGTATTCAACTCAAACACAAAAGACAGAAAGTCAAAAAGTAATAATAATAACTTAATTGTTAAAAAAAGGACTTAGACACAATGTCTGAAAACAGCAGTAAAAATGAGTTTATATTCCAAACATAACTCTTGATTAAAAACTTAATTTAAAAGTTTAATTGGAAGCTATCACATGTAACATAGGATTGAAATTACAGAACAAATATTTAGAGAAAACTGATTTCCCTTGTCCTTAAAGAGTAGCAGCAACATGCTGCAGTCCTCCTCGTAGTGTGGGGTGCTCAGCTGCACAGCAAATCTGGGGTCTGTGGCATAAAGTAGAGAAATGTGTAGCTCCAACGCCAGCAGTAACGTGAAAGAATTCTGAGTTATTTTCTTGTGGCTGATGATGTCGTGTGTTTGCTCCCAACAGCTGAGAACCACTTTCATTCCTAACACACGGAGCTAAAAAGAATCGAATGCTGACCTTTCTCCTTCTTAGAGGCACACATTTAATGTATTTAATGCAGATTCAATTGTCCTTCTACAAAATTTCTCCTTCTTAGAGGCACACATTTAGTGTATTTAATGCAGATTCAATTGTCCTTCTACAAAATTTATGCAGTACAAAAATTTCTGTCTAATTATCAGTTTCAACATATTTTAAACTTTTTTCTCCAGTGTATGGGGCATATAAGAAAGTATAAATATTTACTTCAGTGCTTTAGATTACATTTAAAATTTCCTTATATTGATTTCAATTTCCCTATTGAAGCATAAAATAATACTATTTTATTTCTAAGCCAAAAGATAATGTCACTATAAAACATCTTTAAATATTAGACATTTTTACCTAATGTGATTGTAGG
Organism: Peromyscus eremicus; assembly: GCF_949786415.1. NCBI lineage: Eukaryota > Metazoa > Chordata > Mammalia > Rodentia > Cricetidae > Peromyscus > Peromyscus eremicus. The sequence continues at coordinate 1,937,633 of NC_081418.1, read as the reverse complement.
TACAGGTTTTTTTGGGGGGGGTAGGAGTTAATTTCTTTCTTACACACACAAAATCCACATAATGATTCCATGCCAAATCCTGGCTTAAATGTCTTTTTTTCTTTTTCTTTTTAAGTTTAAACTTAATTCCCATATTTAGTCTTCTATAATCTTCAGCCTTTAAAAAATGTCAAGTACACATTTTTTTTTCAGTTATATTTTTTGAGAAGTCAGATGGGATCCCATGTAACCTGGAAGTGGGTGCAGGCTATGCTTTTGAAGACTCCCCATGAGCCTGTTTGTCCTGTGATGAATAAAAATAAGGTAACAATTTTCTTTAAGCAATCATGATGAGTCAGTGGGATGTTATTAAGAATGTTCATGGACAAACACAGGCTATCCACATTGATGGTAAATGAAATTCATTATTCTGGATGGCAAAGGAGTCTCAGTAACAAGGCATTCAATATGTTAACCAGAACTGGACTGACAGGTAAACCCCTTAGCTTTGTTTTCTAACAATACTCAAGCAAACTAATGAAACACATATATTTTTTTCATCTTGGAAAGAAAACATGAAAGGAAAGTATGTTCTATCCAACATCATAATTTAAGAATTATTACAAATTAAAGTGTTTTGTTTCTTTGTTAAGAAAAATCACACATAAAAACAAAAAACAGTGATTTTTGAATGATGCCAACACTGTTTAATACAGTCCGTTTCCTGTGCAGACTCCTCCGAGGTTTTGTTCCCTGATAAGCTCACCTTGCCCTTACCATGCGGAGTCATAACAGCAGATGCTAGAATAATTAAAAACCTATCACTCTGGACTCCTCCATCACAGCGCAGACTAGGAAATGAAGGTAGTTTATGGGTGCCCTTGTCGCATGTTAGCTACGTCTTTGGGGCTGACGTCGGGCTTTATGTGTATCCTTGCACCTCTCCTTCGGCCGGGAAGCCCGTCTCTGGGGATCACTTGCAGAAAATAGGACATTGAGTCCATAATTAAAGTAATCTCTTCCTAGGCAGATGCTGTGGCTGGCTCTGTTATCACATATTACAAAAGGCATCTTGAGAGTTATAAAATGTGCAGCAAGTAGCTTTGGAGATGAGAAACAGCAATTTTTCATCTAATTTTGATCCATAGACATGTAAGTACTGACTTGCTACTTTTTGGGTTTGAGCCAAATCAGTATTATGGTGCTGAGATGAGCCAGGCAGTCACCAAAATTAAAGTATACTCCAGCTTTTATCCTTGGAGTGAGAAAAGCTCTTTTGTAACCATCTCTGCTCTTAGCAAATAAGGATGCAGTCTCCAATCTGAGCATTAATGCCTGCAGGCAGATTGAGAAGAAGGGCTTATGTGGCTGAGCTTTAGAGACACTTCCAACATATTTGCTTAAGTTAGAACAGGGGTCTGATTAAGGGACCTACCATTTTAGCTTCCTTGCAACTACAGTGTACAGCTCTAATTAGAAGCCTTTTCACCATCAGCCTTTCCTAAAAAATTTGGAATGTTGCTCTTTGAAATATGAAGCCCAGATCATGAAAGCATTCTTCATAATCCCATCCATAAACACTAATGGAGATGTTCTCCCTTACACATGATTCCAGCCTAGGACTTACCAGTGTCATTGACTAAATCTACCTCAGTGTTATAAGGGGGTGTTTTTGTTTGATGTTTATTTCAAAAATGAAAGGACTTTAAGCATATACTGACATTATTATTTAAATATAAGTTCAGAAATTGTGTTTTACACGTGTAGTTCCTCAAAAATTTAAAAAATAAATCCTCAGTAAAGCAATAAGTAATTCCATGGACTTGGATCATTCAGCTTAAAACACAGTCAACAACATTAACTTTAAATTTTACATTAGTCCAAGTAGCATTCAAAAATAGGAGTTCAGTCAGTTTACTAAATAAATATAGCTGTATTCTAGAATGTTTAAATATCAAAATTTTAATACTTAGAATAATCTATGCAATGTCCTTGGAATTGTTAGAGAAAACTATAAATCAGAAAATTTAAACTGATGAGAGATTTTTATTAAATGACCAAATTGATACTGCCCCAAAACAATTAACATATTAGGTAACCTGCTGTTCCTAGTGCATGCCTGGAGGGAAAACCATGAATGCATAATCTTCTGATATGCCATGCATTCACATACCCATTCAATGAAGAGTTACAATAGTTAATCCCAATTAATGTTACATTGGCTTGATAAACTACATTATATGCACTTGTGTGGCAAAGTGTGAGGTCTTGATGCAGATTTATGATGTTGCATGATTGAGTCAAGTGAGTTAATAATTGCTTACTCATGTTCTATGGCGAAGCACTGGAAATTCAGTTATTTCGAAATGTATAATACTATTATTATCTGTGTTTACCCAGCTTTCTGTACAATAGATCACAAAACCTATTCCTTTTATTTGAAATTTTGGGTCATTTGATCAAAAAAAAAAAAAAAAAAAGCTCTTCCCTCCACACCCAAGCCCACCTCCACCCTCTGATAACGATCCTTACCTACTCAGAAATTCAGAGTTCAACTTTTTAAAAATGTACATATAAGTGAGATCATGTGCTGCTTCTGTCTGAGTCTGACTTACTGAACTTAGTACATTTCCCTCCATAAACATAACCCATTACAAATAACAGGATAGCAGTCCAGTGTGCATGCATATCACATGACCTTATCTGTTGGTGAATATAAGTTATTTCCACATCTTGGAGATTGTGAAGAATGCTATAATAAACACCAGGGTGTAGACATTCCTTCAACATGTTGACTTTATTACCTGTGAATGTGCAACCACAAGCAGGTGGGCTGAGGCCTATGGTTGAGAGTTCTAAAAATTAGAGTGTTTTATGAATCTCCAAAATATTTTCCATGATAGTTGGTAATTAAATTCCCATGAGGCATTTATAAGAATTCCCTTTTGTCTTTGTCTTCTCCAACACTTTTTATCTTTCATCTTTTCAGCAAACATATTTTAAAGAATTTTATAATGCTATTTGAAATTTAAATATTGAAAATATGTACTCAGCACCCTGCTAAATAAAAGGTACTTTTCAGTTTTAAATGTTTGCTTCAGCTCTGTTCACATGAAAACTGTCTTGTTCTTAAGCAGTTATCTTTAGCCTTAATAACACATTTTTATGCTTTTCCAGTTAATGTAGCAATGCTTCATTACTTTCGTATAGTACTTGCCTGGTATGCCTTCTTTTTATCTCTGTTTTTGTAGCTTTGTGCTTAGGTTTGACTTTAAGAAGCAACATATTGCTACATTTTTGAAATGACATTATGAAAGTTATTTTCAAATGGAAATTTTCACCTGTTTATGGTCATTGTAGTTATTGACAGACTCAGGCTTTTTCAGGGATCTGCTACATTTTATATTTCCATAATTTTTAAATTTGCCTTTTTCATTTATTGTATTGGATTAGTTACATGATGTTTAATCCTTTTCCAATCTCCTTGCTTTGAAAGTTCTAATTTCATATTCATTTTTAACTTTATATCTTTAAGGCTATAATCTTTTAAGTTAACTTAAGGGCATTTAATACTTTATTTTCTTCCTTCTTCAAATTCAAACACTATGCTGCATTGTAGTTTGATTATTCATTGCTTTAAAATTAAAGCAATTTGTCGTGGAATAATCCTTTTGTACACTGTGGAGATGTGTCACTGACTGGTTTAATAAAAAGCTGAATGGACAATAGCTAAGCAGGATTTCCAGGCATAGAGGATGTTGCGAAGAAGAAAGGCAGAATCACCAGCCTGAATCAGGGGGAACAGACATGCAGGAGGAGAGGTAAAATCCATGAGTCATGTGGCAACACATAGATGAAAAGATATAGGTTAATTTAAGTTATAAGAGCTAGTTAGAAACAAGCCTAAGCTATTGGCCAAGCTTTCATAACTAATAATAAATCTTGTGTCATTATTGGGGAGCCAATGGTCCTGACAAAAAGGTCCAACTACAGCAATTAAAGTAATTGTCATTGTGTATTTCTTCAATTATTTCCACATTTGATTCTTAAAATTCTAGACACTCACCAAATGGTTTTTCTCCTCATGAGTGCCTCATGTCATGAAGTGTTGCATTTCCACCTTTCTTCTGGATTTATCTTTTACTAACACATATTCTCTAAAAATCTTGCTTCAGAATGGTCTGTACAGCAAAACTCTTTAAACTACGGTTTTTAAAATATATTTACTTTGCTTTCATATTTCCCACACTTCAGGCACAGAACCCCAGGATAATGGTTGTTTTCCTTTACTACTTTGAAGATATTTTTCCTTTGTTTCAGATGAGAAGACCACTGTCCAGCTGAATTTACAGGTAATACACCTCTTTTCTCGTTGCCTTTGGTATTTTTGGTTGTAATATTCTGAAGGCTCATTATCAGTTGTATCACTGATAATTTACTTTATCTTGCTTAGGTAGAAAAGATGTTTTACTTTTCCTTAGTCCTAAAAATTCTCCTCCACTATCTCCTTAAGGATGCCTCTTCTCACTCTTTGTATTACCTCCTTCTAATGTTTATACTGCTTGTTAATTTCTTAACATGGTGTTTGATAGCACGCAATTGATATAAAACTACTGTCTGTCATATTAGTCTCTTTTCCTGTTGCTGATAAAATAGTCTAAGAAGGGGCTAGAGAGATGGCTTAGAAGTTAAGAACAATGGCTGCTCTTCCAGAAGACCCAGGTTTGGTTCCAAGTACCTACATGACAGTCATAACCTCTATCACTTCCATTCCAGAGGCTCTGCCATCCTCTTCTGGCCTTGAAGGGCACTGCATGCACGTGGTGCACAGGCATGCACAGCAGGCAAAACACTCATATGCATAAAAGAAAGAAAAAGACCCTGAAAAAAGCAACTCAAAGGAGAAAAGGCTGATTTTTGGTTCATAGTTCAAGATACAACCTATTGTGGTAGGAAAGTCAGTGCAGATGTTTGGAACATTTGATCACTTCACAACTATAGTCAGGAGGAAGACAGCAGTGGATGCTGGTGACCAGGACCTAACCCCAGGGAACAGAGCCACCCACTCTGAGGGTGGCTTTTCCACCTCAATTAACCTCATCAGGATAATCCCTCCCATGCATGCCAGAAGTGCACCTCCTAGGTGATAGTAGGTCCTGTTAGGCTGATAGTCAATATTAACCATTACAGCAACTCTTCACATGCTGAGGGGTTAGCATCTTATAAGTAACTTATCTTTATGGATGACTCCAAGAAGATAAAAAACTTTTTTTTCCATGTGTTTCAGAAAATGGATACTTCACAGGGAGGACCTGTTTTTCAGCTCTCATCCTTTCTTACTTCATACCATCATTAAAGGGGCTCTCACAGTTCCGGGTCTACACAGGGTAGAAAGCCAAACGTGGGGCCTAAGTCTACACTCAAACATCAGTAGAACATGACAGCCTCACTTCTGCCTCTTAAGTCAGCCCAGCCATTTCTCTTTTCTCCCGGAATCTGGTCCTGCCATTCTCAAAGACCTCAGAGTTTGCTATCTTAGCTCCAATTTCTACATGATTGTAGCAGGAAAATTGCTGCTGTGTCAGCTTAGTCTTCCATGATGCCAGAAGTCCTCTACGAACTCAACTGTAATGTGTTGGAAATTAATCATAGCAACACATTTCTCTAGGATTTTTTCACTCCACATTCCAAGCATCTCCCAGGTTACTATGTTGTCTTCATGAATCCCATTTTCAATGTGCTATAAGATGGTAGTATAGGATGCTGGGTAAAATGTTAAAATTTGAGTCAAATTTATTGTGCAATCCCTTTAGGAACTCCTGGCTTGGGAAGTGTGAGGGAGCTTAGGATGCCTGACATGCACATGCCAGCACACGGAAGATGGCATTTTACTGTTAATATAATACTACTCTTCCCATCACTACTACCATCATCAAACGGCACGCTAAATCCCATTATTGCTCTTATATTCTTAATAATTAGCCCTCCAGATGAGCTCATTTTAAACAATAGACACATGAGAGTAAGTTTCTAGGGGTAAGAGCACATTCTAGAAGGTGTAGGGTCTAAAGTATGTGGCAGAGGTGGGAGAGGATTGGCAGAATGAAAGCAGAAGTAGGAAAGAAGTAAGAGGAGAGGGGCACCCGAAGATACTGCTCACCCATCACACACAGCTACCATGACACAGCCATGTTTAAGACCATGGAAAGTGCATACTGGCAAATGAATCTAAAATGAGCAATTAGGTAACAAGCTTTTCAGGAAAAACCACCTTGATTGATGAGGTTAAAGCTTGGCAAACTTGATCTAGCTCATTTGATCACCTAGTTCACACCTAGTAAGAACAGATTGTGTAGAACTATTGTACTTTGAAATGCATGATTACTTTCCACAAACGTCAAGGTAATGCCACAGGAGAAGATGATCCAGCAGATTCTCTAAACCTGTTACATACAAGGGAACTTCCTGCAAGGGCTAAAATGATGTGTATCTGTGCCAGTCAACAAGAGTCACAACAGTTATTGGCTACATGCTGTGAGTGAGGATGTGAAATGTAGCTGGTAGTACTGAGGAACTACATTTTAAACTTTATGAATTAACTTCATTCAAACAGTTGTACATAGCTTGTTACTATGCTAGAAAGTACAATTCCAAACAAGTCTAAAATATATGTATGTGCATATGGTTGAGTATGTAGGTGCCCATATATACTAATATGTGCATATCCAAGTAAGTTATAAAGGACAAAATTAATTATTTCAATTTTTATATGAAAGGATTAAATTTTTATTTACCATTTGTACCCATGATTTAATATTCTGATATTGGACTAAAAGTAGAGTTCAAAAATAACAGTGGTGCTTGCTGTATGACTCAACCCTCCAGACACTGGCCAATCACTGAGTGGCTGCTGCCACGGGAAAAAGTTATTTACCTGTTTCTCCAACATCATTGTCATTGCTAATTTTAAATGTGTTAAACTTTGGGGTGAAAATTCAATAGGGGCCTCTAAAATTAGCTAAATAAATTCTAAAAATAGAGAAATAACCTAAGCATCCCCACGAACATCACATAGGGCATTTCTATTAGCGTCAGAGGCGTTTCTCACTGTGACCTGGGAAGCCGGCAGGGCAGACTTTGACTGTCTACTTCTACAGACATTCCATGAGGTTCCAAGTAACATGTGTCGGCCACAGGGCTCTGCTGAGAGGGGCACCTCTGGCTCCAGACCCTCTAAACGCTCTCAACATCCTCACCCCGTCAAGTGAAACCAAGCAAGAAGTGGGGCTTTGCCACAGACTTTCCCAACTGTCTGAAAAGCAGGGATTTTCAGGAAGGAACAAATTCTCTAGCACAGCTATTCATCCTGGGGTAGAATTCCACAGCCATATATCCATCTCCCACACTGAGAGGCAGCTGCTACTTCTCTGGCAGTCTCATGAGTGATGCAAAAAGGCAGTCCTGAGGAGACCCCTGGAGATTATCCTAATGGAATCAACCAGGCTTACCTTGTGAATTTCTGGATGAAGAAACAAAGGAATGGAGAAAAGAAAAGGGATGACAGTTGTTTTCACTTTCAAGTATTTGCGAAACTTTAAAAATATGTCACATCATTAACGTAACAATTGGTTTCTTCAACGCTTCTTGGAGTTTGATGTATATATTATTCTCAACCATACTCTTCTCAATTAAAAATTAAAACACAAGAAGCACCCTGACCTCATTTGCCAAGGTGCTGATCTCTGAGAGCACATTCTAGACTGTCACCTCGTCCTACCTAATTGGCTGTGCAACTCTGATAAAAAGCAGGGGCCGGCGGGAGGCGAGAACTACAGCCAGGCTTCCAACATTTCCCTCTACGGGTGAATAATATACTTTTTATCCTGTCATTCACAGGTACATTTTTGAGCAGCACTAAAATAATTGTCTCAAATTGGAGGATGTGTATAAAAAAAGAAAATCAGACCATCAGGGAAAAAAAGGAGAACTGTGATGAATTACAGATGAAATTCCTTATTCAAAAACCAGCATTCTAGTTTTATCTCACAGTAGGGATACAATCATTTCAAACTTACAGGAGAAGTAATTTATTTTTTGCAGCAAACTGCATGCAGTCTTGAGATCCAAGTAGAATCCATACATATCAACTGCTGACACCCTTGTTTGTGGCACAAATGAACTCCCAGCAGACAAGTACATGCAGGGTCCCTAACTTATTTCAGATGTTTAAGTAACAAAGCAAATATAATTGTGGGATTTCCTTTTGATAGGTGGAAATAAATGAGCAACCAACAACTGTTTTTCTCAAGGGATTCTCCAGGCAGGCTGGAATGGCTCCCATCAAAAATTAAAAGCATCAGGGCTGCACTCAAAGCAATGCTCCAGGTATTCAGAAGCTGCTAGTCTTCAATTTTTCAAATGATCTTTTTGCTTCTTGTTTAGAGTACTTTAAAAACAACCCCTCTAGAAGTTATTTCTTTGGGAATATCAATGTTCAAGTATGGTTCCTCCTGGACCCTCTTTGCTGACCCAAGTTTATCTTAAATAGAAAATACCTCAGTTCATTTTGTCTTCAGTTTTTGTGTCTCTTGGTATGTGGATGAACTGAGTAATTGTGCTGCTCATCTTATCAGTATACATGTCAAACAGAGTAGGAAACACCTGTTGGCCACGTGGGAAATATCCCGATGCTACACTGCAAACTCTATCTGACTTAAATGGCTTAAGTATAATTATCTTCTATAATAAAATAGGAAAGTGATCATTTGGGGAAATATTACTTTTTTTCCTCAGGTTGTTTTGCTCACAGAGTTACTTAAGGCTAGTTATTTAACATTTCTATACTTCAATGTCCTCATCTATAAACCGAGACAGTAATTCTTCAAAGGGGTACCATTATTATGAGAATTATTGGATTAAAATATAAAAACCACTTAATGAATGGCATGCATAAGGTAAATCAAACATTATTACTTCTCTGATGTCTTTTGCAATAATTTTAAGCTTAAATAGTCTGAAGATTTCTTCTTTGCCTCTTCCTTCCTCCTTCACTCTCTTGCTTCATCCTTGCATCCTTCCTTCCTGTCCACCTGTGTCCACCCTCTCCTCCTCTTCCTGCCCTCCCTTTTTAATTGAGTCCCACTAGTCACTGAAGACTATGATTCAGTATAAAATTAGAGAGAAGCAGTACAGCTATAAGACACAAATGTGAGGAAACTGTGAAGCAACACTACTTATACAGTGTTACCAAGAGGTGGCAAACAGTGATGCTAAACTAAAGGTAGCTTTTTGTCTATACGCATCAGTACAGCCTACCCTTTATCCTAAGGGTGCCCTCACCTCTGTCTCCCACTTCATTATTTTTTTTAACAAGAAAGGCAGTAAATGCAGCCAGCATGCTGCATTTGTAAGTGTTTGGTTTTTCAGACAGAAAGCTATTTCTTACTTATTGGAAAGGTGCACGTAACATATTATAGAATTGTCTTGAATTTCAGTTCAAATGTATCTAATTCTTGGTGCAGAATTTTTAAAGGTTTCAATGTGAGTGACTTGGTTTAAAACTAAAAAAAAAAAAAAAACCATAGATTGGCTATGCTGAGACTAAAAAATTGAGTGTACAATCAATTCAATCAGTTTTACAAAGACCATGTACATGCTAAGTTATATACTAGTCATTGAATGTCTTCAAAGCTAGCATTCCGTCTGTTATAAGACATTAAGTAATACAATAAAACCACAAAAGGAAGAAAGTAGAATGGGAACCTATGACTTTAAATATCTAAAGATATATTTAGGGCTGGCAAGATGGCTTAGTGAGGAAAGGTGCTTGCCACCAAGCTTGATGATCTGAGTTTTAATCTCACTCACATACAAATTATTCTCTGACCTCCACACGTGAGGTGTGGCATGTGCATGCCCCTATCACTCCTACAAATAAGTAAGTAAAGGTAGTTTTAAAAATTGAAAATCTATTTTAAAAACTCTTAAACCTATACAGCAAGGATATATAGTTGACTAATAAAAATGCATTTATAAGAGTCAGAAATGGGGGCTGGGGACATGGCCCCACTGGTGAAATGCTTACCACACAGGCACCAGGACATATGTTTGGTTCCCTACCACCCATGGAAAGTTGTAAAAATTAAGGCATGGTTACGCTGGTTTGTAGTCCCAGAACTGGGAAGGCAAACACAGGTGGTTCCCTGGGGCTTATCCACGAGCTAGCCTGAACTAACTGATGAGCCTCAGGTTCCGGTGAGAGACAACAGTGTCTCAAACAAATAAAACAAAACAATGTGGACAGATGATGAATAATGAAACTGGAGGTTGGCTTCCTTATATACAACATACACACACACACACACACACACACACACACACACACACCCTACACATAGGTTTACACACACACACACACACACAAAGTCAAGAATAGGCAAAAAATGAAAACAGGAGAAAAGATAATCTTTGAGGATATAATTGTTAATTACTTTGGTTTGATCTTTACACATTATATACATGTCACTGAACTATAATGGTACCCTACAAAGAAGTATTAACATTGTATGTCAATTAAGTAAAAAGCAGAAAAAGAATTCTCCCACCTTCATAAATCAAAGCTCTAATTTCAAGGCTAAATGAAAAAGAGAATGCATAGTGTATTTACCTTCAAATACCATAGGTTATTGTACTGTTTTAGTTTTGTTTGGTATTTAAAATTAACATTGAATATTGCCAACATTTAAATATTAACAACCTTCAATCACTGCTGGAAACTTACTAATTATTTATGCATAAGTGTACATATATACACATATATAGTATGCATATGTATCATATATATGGAACATAGGTAGGAAAATGCAAACAGCCTGCTTCAGCAGTCCATGTTTAGTCTCCCTTTCCTGTACTTCTCACAAGTGACAGGGAATGAGATTAATGAGAGAATCTCACTCACAAAAGACAGATACTCTACAAAGTAACTGTTTATGGAGAATCCTAGAAAGTGCAAACTGTATTATCAAATTTTACTTGAAACTATTTTTGAGAGTGACTGCATTTCTTTTCAGTCAAAAAATTTATTCTGAACAAATGGATTTTTTTCTGATGGACTGCTAAGAAAACACCAGAGATAAGACTTAAAAAACTCAGAAGAAACAAAATTTCACATTTAGGAACAGTGAGATCATAAAATAATTTGTGTTGTGTGATCTCTATCGGCAAACTGGCTGGATTTGGAATCACCTAGGAGCCACATTTTGGCAAGTCTTTGAGAGTCTTTTGGAGAACTTTAAGGAGGAAGGACCTACACTGAATGTGGGCAGCACCATGCCATGGCTGGGATGGATGAGAAGGGAGAAGTGGGAAAGACAGTGAACTTTCTCTGATTCCTGATCAAGCCACAATTCCTGTTGCCATGCACTTCAACGATGTGTACATCCTCACCATGATGACCACTTCCTTTCCATGATGGTCACTTCCTCACTATGATGGGGCACATCCTCGCTGTAAATGGGCACATACTCACTGTAATGGGCACATCCTAACTGTTATGGGCACATCCTGGCCATGATGGGCACATCCTCACCATGATAGGCACATCCTTGCCATGATAGGCACTTCTCCATGATGGACACTTTTCCAATCGTGATGGGCTTTCCCACCATGATAGGCACATCCTCATCATGATGGGCACTTCCCTGCCATAATGGGTGCTTCCTCTCCATGATGAGCACATCCTGGCCATGATGGGCATTCCTCACCATGATGGGCATTCCTCACCATGATGGGCATTCCTGGCCATGATGGGCATTCCCGGCCATGATGGGTACTTCCTGCCATGATGAGCATTCCCCACCACAATGGGCATTATCCTCTCAAGCTTTGAGCCAAAATAAATCCTTTTCTCATAAGTTGCTTTTTGTCAAGTATTTGGTCACAGTGATAAAAATATTCAAAAATCATATTTTAACATTTTTTAAATAGATTCAACTGAAAACTTAAATTTGGGGATTTATTATAACTCACAGCAGAGAAGTTGGATAGCATGGTCAAGGCTGTAGGTTTAAGCCTCACTATGAAAAAAAAACAAAACATAAAAGAAAACCTAAGTTTATTTAAGTAGTCAGTTTTATTTTTTGCATTATTGTATGTTTTGCCTTTTAAGAAAGCAATTCTTATTTGGAAGTAAGAAGTTATATATGCATGCTGCAAGAGGCAGGGATGATTACTGAGTGAAAATAAACTGTGACACTGGAGATCATGTAACTTGAGATCACATAACTCAGACACTGTACCAACTACCACATAACACATACAAACAACAAAACAACAACAAAAACTGCTCCCCTCAATCAGAAAAGTTTTTGAACAAGTCTTGAAGAATATGTCAGCAATTAGACTTGGGGGAAAACAGCCCAGGGAGAGAGAAAAGCAGGAAGAAAAAGGTTTCAGGAAGCTCTCCTACGCTGTGCTTACCTGGAGCTAAGAAAAGAAGACAACAAAAGCAAGCCTGAGAATGGACTGCGGGCTCTCCCCAGAGGCCTGGCCTCAGAAGAGCAGCTCAGGGTCTCCAAACCTCAGTGAATCATCACTGCAGCTGAGACTGTCCATGGTGTAGGACAGAGTGTGGAGAAGCGGGCTGACCAGGTACGCAACCTCTGCAGTGACCCTGAAGGGGGTACTGCAGAAAAAGGTCAAACACAAGAGCTTCCCTCGGAAGAAGGCAATGGGACTAAAAGTCACCTGACTGCATGGGATGGCTGTGATAGTGTCAGCTGGGTCACACCCATCAGAGTGGCAGGAAGAGCGTGTGGCCAGTACCAGGGGTGGCCACAGGAGACCCAACACTGACCCGATGCTGTCAGGGGAAGAGTTAGTGGTAAATTTTGGTGTATACTAATTTTATGGATTTTGTTGCCTGAGCATGAGGTTAGAAGAGAAACATCAATGATATCTTCTACCTCTGTTTTGCCTGACTGCCCACTGAACAGCTGTTTCTGTCTCTGAGTTACTGCATTTGCCAAATATTCAGTGAATGACTACTGTGTGCCAAGGACTGTTCTAGACTGTTGGAGCAAATCACTAAAGAAACAAAGATTCTTGCCTTCAAGGAACTTGAATTTTACTGGTAAGAAGATAATTAAATGAACAAGACCATATGTTAGAAATAAAAACAAAATGCAGTGAGGGACATGAGTAAAAGCCAGACAGGAAGGACGAGGAATGGTGGTTGCTGGGTAGAAGATGTGCAGTCACCAGGGTGGTGTCTGTCCTGTTATGAAGAACTTCCACTCTATCTCCCAGTCTCTTTAGTGAAAGCCCATGGGAGAACCTTAGGTTCAAAATCGTACCTCACTCAGCACCACCCCAAATCATCCGCTATCACATTTTCTCTTTCCCCTCCTGGGAAATTTCTCCCTGTGTTAGTTGTTCTCCCAGATACTCTGGTCATAGCTATACAAAAGTAGCTAACTCACTTAGCAGTTTTTAAACACACACTTTTGGTCAGAAAGCTCAAAGCTAAATTTGCAATCATTTTCCAAACAGTATGCTAAGCCTTGAAGCATTGTTTGTATCTGCTTTCATTTTATTTTCTAACATTCCTTTTCCTGTTGCTTAGATGTTGTTCATGGAAAGGGAGGGCCCTGTGAGATTTTTACCCTCCCATTTTGGCATGTCTATTCATGTTGTCATGGTTCAGATCTTATCTAGACAGCCATATTACTGAGGTATCATGGGTTAAGCTTCCCTGCCATTTTTAGGAAACACAATCCCACAGCAGACTTCCTGTTCCTCTGGCTCTTACAATCCTTCCACGTCATATAGGACCTATGCAAACTGCAAGGGGAAGGAAGCAATCTTTAGTCCTATCTAGCTGTGATGTTTATGAACCACAACAATGACCAGCATGGCAAGATATGCCTGCAGGTGCAATAGTGGTACACATGTCTTGGCTGCAACCAACAGCTATCAACCTGGACTTAAAGCCCACTCAGCAGGAGGGCAGTCATGCCTGGTGCTGTAAACCCAGCTAACTATCAGGGCCATGAGGACACTTAGAGGAAACCATACCCTAATTCTGAACTGTACTCTAAAATGGTTCTCTCATCAAAGACAGTTCTCTTAGCAGTAGATGGAAACCATTATATAAAACTACAACTGTCAAATTGCAGAGATCAACTGATCACGGGGTGCCCAGCAGCAATAGATGCACCACAGCACAGTTCCTGCACCTAAGGTTCAGGGGCGTCACTCTACTTTTAGCTTTGCTTCTAAACTGGCAAATAGGAACTGTATAGATATTGGGGTGCAATTTGGTTTTGCTATGTGTTTATATTACAGAATAACTAAATGGTGTTAATTAGCATATATATATATATATATATATATATATATATATATATATATAAAATTACACATAACTTTTTTTGAAAAAGGGTCTCTCTGCATAGCCTGGGCTGTCATGGAACTCACTATGTAGATCAGACTGGCCTTGAGATCACAGAGACAAAGCATGTGCCACCACACTCAGCCCATATACTTACTTTTAATGATGGCAGTATTTAAGTCACACTGTCTTAAAGTTGTGATTTTTATTTAAAATGTCTCCTATAGGCTTATGTATTGAAGGCGTGATCCCCAGAAGGTGGCACTATGTAGGAAGGTTGTAGAAACTTTAGGAGGTAGAAGCTAGCTGAAGACAGTGGGTTACTGGGGACATTCATTCTCATATCCCCATTATCTCTTACACTCTCTCTCTCTATTACCCCAACTTCCTCAACAGTTGTATAATCTCCCATGCTACCTGTTCCTGGTACCATGATGTTCTACCCAAACACAGAGCAAATAGGCTCGGACTACACTCCCTGCAGCCAGAGGAAACATACTAGCTGTGGTTTTCACACTGCTGCAACCTTGCACTAGGTAACACTCTTCAGTGACATCCTGTGCCCTTTAATAACCTCTCACCATACCATCTTTCTCCTCCTCTTCCCTGCTCATTTACCTCCAGTTTATTAAGCATTGTTGTCAGCTGGAACTGAATAAATATGGAGCTTATAAATAAATATTCAAGATAAAACTTTAGTTGAAATGCTGGATGGTGGTGGCACACACCTTTGATCCCAGCACTCAGAGGCAGAGGCAGGCAGATCTCTGTGAGTTCAAGGCCAGCCTGGTCTACAGAGCAAGTTTCAGGACAACCAGAGCTGTTACACAGAGAAACCCTGTCTGGAAAAACAAAAAACAAAAAACAAAAAATTAATTGAAGACTGACAACTTTAAAAACCAGCTTTGGCTTCTTTTAACACTACAATTAATAGTTTAATTAAAGTCAAACCTACTGACACAATGTAACTAAATAGTTACTCTGTGTAATCCCCCACATTTGTCACATACACACTAGGTACTTACATGAAATTCACACAGCCTGTGCCAGCTGGGGGGGCAATCCAGACAAAGCTGAGGTTGGTGGTAGGCAGGTGACTCACATGAGAGGCAACCACACTGCACATAAACTGGTTACCAAACTGGTGGTCAGACATGATCCCTGTAAGACAGAAAGGGAGGAATGTTACAAAGCAAACAAAATGAAACAGTCCTTCCTACCCACCAAGGCATGACATTTTATGGATGTCTTTGATCCTTCTTAACAAAACAGTTCTCTTAATTTTAACACAAATAAAAATACTGATGAAAAACTCAACAATATGGAAACAACTTACTTAGAAAATAGACAAAATACCTGAAGATATTCTATACCAAAGAAAATACGTATGGCAATTAACATACAAAAATGTTCAACACCATACACCACTGCAAACTGCAAATCAAAACAACAACATAGCAACTGTCTGCTGTCAGAACAGTCCAAATTCCACCATGGACAATACCGCCTGCTGGTGCAGGTATGTACTGAGTTCTTTCTCCCACTGCTGGTGAGGACACAAAACTCTTCAGCCCTCTGAGGAGACGATTTCCTCATAGAACTGAAAATACTATTACCATAACACATAAGAGTGGTTTTCTTTACCACTCATCCATGTGAAATGAAAACTTGCATTCACACACATACAAAAAACAAGTGTTTTAAAGCAGTTTTGTTAATAATTGCGAACACTCAGAAGTACCTAGAAGGTCTTTCAGGAGATGGGTGAATAAATTAACTATGATTTAGCTAAAATAATAAAAAAAAGTGAAATATGTATGGTACAATGTGAAAGCAGCCAATCTGAAAGGTTACAGGATTTCTGACTCCAGCTAGACATCACATTAGAAAAACGCAAACTACAGAAACAGTTCAAAGACTAGTGCTCACCAGGGCCTGGAGAGGGACAAAGGAAAAGGCAGAACATGGGGTCTGAGGGTGGAAGGGCAATTCTACACAGTGCTTCAACAATGGATCCATGTTGTTATGTAAATGCTCAAAACTCATAGGACATAAAATACCCAGAGTGGACCCTAATAAAAGCCATGGACTCTGGCTGATAATGATCTGTCAGGTATAGGGTCATTGATTCTGATGAATGAGCCACTGTGGGGCAGGATGTCAGCAAGAGGGTTTTCATGTGTGGAGTCAAGGGCTAGATGGGTACTTTTAAAACTCAATTTTCCTATGAGTTTCAACTTATCTAAAAACCACACATATTAGTTGAAAACTAAAACAATGCCAAGAATAGGAAACTAAGTTTCAAAATTCTCTCATTTATTGGATTTGTGGTTTTGAGCAAATCTCTCCAATCAAAAAAAAAAAAAAAAAAAAAAGGAAATTCTGGCCCCTTATATCATAAATGCCTAAATTTGTTGTGAGACAGGAGAAAACATATCGGTACTGCCAATACAGCCAAGAATCCATGGCTAGGGGAGCTCACAGTCCCTGGAGGTAAACCTACTATGACTACTTTGGTAAATGGATATAAACAGCTTAGATTTCATATGTAAAACATGAAGTGTTTAATTCTCACAACAAACAACACTTAAGACAATGCCTCATGCTGCACCTAGCTGACTCTGCTTATGACAAGCACAAGTTTTCTTCCTGCCTTCCACAGTAACATTGAACAATAGAATTCTAAGTATTTCCCCACAAACGTCTCATTCTATTCACATTGTCTAGACCTGTGCCATCTAAAATGGCTAAAGTAACTTGACTAAAAGTAAATAAAATGAATAAGTCAGTTCTCCAGCTGCTGATGAGACAGCCACAGGTATCCGGTGGCTGTCTACTGGGCAGCAAAGAATAGAACACATCCTCCAAGGGTGAAATTCCTGCTGGATGGCTGAGGTTCAGCTCCTCTGGATGGATCTCTCTCTCTCTCTCTCTCTCTCTCTCTCTCTCTCTCTCTCTCTCTCTCTCTCTCTCTCTCTCTCAACTTTGTCCTCGCACAGCCAGCCTCCATGTCTCTCGCATCGCCTTGCATGTTGCCCATTTCATATATCAAGTGATTCCTTCCCCTGTGTTAACATAAACTATGCCCACTAATTAAAATACAATCTCCAGCTGTTCTGTTTCACCTCGCAAATCCTATATCGGGATGTACTAGCCTCTTTTCACCTCCAAGAAATCCCAGGATGTTCTTCCCCAGGCTTCTGTTGAGTCCTTTACTTAACCTCAACATACTACAAGGCATCTGGAATGTTCTGTGTCTTGTCCTTCACTACATCTTCTGTTCCTTAAAAAAAAAAATCAGATCTACCAATTCATATTTTTCTAGCACCTAACACAGTGTGAATAGTCAATATTTTATTTAATTTTACTTTGGCCATGCTTTAAAAAGTTTCTCAATTCTTGATTAAAAACAAATACATATTTCTTTCTAGTAATTCATCTTCCTGATTACAGATTCAGCACTTCAATGTTTTATTTTGGTGTGTGATGTTCTCATTGCTAAATTGTTCTTGGTGTCATTGTTTCTTCTTGGGATTCCACAATAGCTCCTTACAGGTTTTTCTGCCCCATCTCTCTCCCTATTCTACCAAAATGAGTTCTCAGAGAGGTAACAGATGATTGTGTCAATCTCCTGCTCGTTTTCCTTTCATAGCTTTCCACCAGACTCCAGACACATGCAGCTCTCAGCATACAGTCTTAAGTTCAGCACAATCTGGCCTCTCATTCTCCCTGAAGTGTCCACGGGGCCTGTGCTCTGAGTGCTGGTTACCATACAGAGAAATATATGTCCTCTGATCTCAGATAGAATCACTTCTATGGCCTCTTCAAGGGAAGGATCAACCAGCTTTTTTAACACCAGAAGAGAAGTCAGCATGTCAGGCTTAATGATACACCAACCACCCTCACCCTCTAAGACTTCCCTTCCCACACTGCCCCAGCGCCATGTTCGGGTAGGTGCCTCTCCTACATGTTACAGCAGTCCACCTGTTCTTACATCGTAACATGAGACTTTCGCCCCACACAGTCTATTGAGAGACTCCATCTCAATCTTTGCATCCAAGCATACAGCATGGTATCTCACCATTATGCATATTCAATATGTATTTTCTGTTTAAATACACAAATAACTTTAAAATTAAAGACTAGAAAGCACAACATGTGCATTTCTTTAACAAATGAAACAGAATCTTCTTAGTAGAAAGTTGGTCAGAATAGGTTACAACTGATGTAAGAAATAGAAGAAAAAGGTAGTTTTGCAATATAAAAATTATGTTCTTTTCTCATTTCAATTTTTTTAAGCTGCATCTTAGACAAAATTCATCAAGCCAGAGGAACCACAAGGTTACGAGAATATGAGATTCAAGGGCCAAGACTCAGGAACTGCCTGCCACTCCCCGCCCAGTCAGGCAGGCAGGAACCCAATGACACATCTGTAAGAGTCAGTCTGGCCACAAAGTAGAGCAAAAGTTCCAGCTATAATCATGTGGGAGAGGAAATGAATGGAACAGGCTAAGATTTCAAAGCCTTGGTAATAGGATTCATGGCCAAGGATCTCTTCATTCCTCAAAGCTCTTACAGAGTGAGTCAGTGTCTAGATCACATACTACTTGACTGAAATTAGTAAGATGGCTGTCGAATGATGTTCTTGCAATCTAGCTGTCCAAGATAGTAGCTCTCCAACCTTACTGTTCAGTGTCACCTCTAACCTGAATGCAGAGACTTTTAAAAGCTCACCTGTCAACTATTATTTGTAGCCAATAACTTGCATTGAAAATTATTATTAACATTATTGTTATTATTATTAAGTAATTATAGTATAATACTATAATTATATGTTGTTATAAATTATAATACAATAGTGAACATTATATAATTATATACAATAATTACAACATTAATATTATTACTATTAACATAATCTATAATTCTGAGCTTAGGGTTAAAACTATTCACACCATCAAAATTTCAATACAATTTAAAAGTATACAAGAGTCTTACCGAATGGCCTTTGTAATGATGTAAAATATCTATATTCTTGTCCACTACTCCTAAAATGATCCCATGCATGTTTTCTGGACCCTTGTGTCTGTGTATGTGTGTGGATGCATGTGATGGGGTATGTACGATGTATATGGAGGTAGGAGGACAACCTTGGGTACCATCCCTCTGGAAGGCTGTCTACCTCCTTTGAGATGGGCCAGCAAGTTCCAGGTTCCTCCTATATCTACCTGTCCAGAACTGCACAGAGCTACAACCATTAGAAATGTATTTACTTACATAAAAATCAGAGGGGAAAATCTAATAGTCACAGAAACCCTATTTTGCACCAAACATTGTGCTAAGCCATATGAAAGTATGTGAACTAAGCGGAAGTGACAGACTCTACCCCGAGATGACTTGAGTGAGAAAGGTGTAATAAACTAATATTATAACTGAACCAGCTAGAAAATAAGTATGTGCTAACTGGATGGTACTGATAAAAATGCAAATTCAAACTATAAATGTGATTCACATGTACAAAACAGTGAAAATGCATGTCAGCAGAAACACTTCTATGACCTAGGACCATGATTCTGACACTATTTTACCAGTTAGCTCACTGAGAAAACTTGTTCATGGCCATAAGACAGTAAGGGAAGGAGCCTGGAGTCCGACCAGAGCATTTGCTGCAGTCAGAAACAGTAGTGGTCAGTCTTGGAGGGAAAGCTGCAATTTCCCTTTCTTATGTAAGCATTAAGGATATGGAACAGTCCCTCAGCTGTGCACATACAGATGTGGAGCCACTGTCAGGGGTGCCTCGGTCAAGCATCATGCTGACATCTGTGCACTGCTGGTCTTGAGCACTAAGACCTCCTCTGGCTCCAGAGTGTTCCCAGCACAATTGAATGAACAGAAAGATAAGAGGACTTTGCACAAACGCAGACCTGATGACAAGAAGGGAATGACAACTGTCAGGACAGCTTCCATTGTCCCACAAAACATAGTTCACGGTATCCACCATGATCTCTTCAACGCCTCTGTGTCACAACAGACATATAATTCATGTATGCGAGCTGGAATCTTATTCTTGAGATATCTGAAATCTGAATATGATAATAAATTTAAATTTACAGTTTTTTTCCTGCTGCATTCAGGAAAACATGGCATGTTGAGTTTTTAATCATACTTGTAAAGGGAAAAGATCAAAAATAGAAGAGCCTAATTATGCTGTATTTCTTAAGAAAACGGGAGAAAAGAAAGCATATGTGTGTCATGTATTTAATAAGTGGTTTTTATATTCATTGTTGTGGATATATAGAAACTGTCAAACAAAACATTTCACATAGAATCTCTTCCCTTGAGTAAATACTTTGAAGAAAACTTGGCTCTTAGTAAAAGTAAACATGTGTGGGTATCCTGATCTGACATGGGACAAGGACACTAGTTTACCATACAAATTCTGAAGTTCTACAAGATAAAGTAACTGTCTTGATTTCTCATGACATTAAAACCCTTCACTTTTACATGTTTTATACACATATCTGAAAAACAGAATATTCACAGACTACTTATAATTTCTATATCAGCTATCAGTAGAACTTTAGCATACACATTCCTTTTATGGAGTATGGGTGTTTCAGTTCCTTGTCAGACAAACCATTAGATTACTAGTTTAAATTATCCAGTATTTGTCTTCTTATGAAAGTTGTGGTAGGAAAGTAACCCACAGCAGTTTCCTTTATCCATATCACACCTTTGCAAGGCTCATCTCATGATGTCTTTAATTATTCTAAACTTGCCTCCATGATCCCTTTTTAAGACAGTGACACACACTTCTGTGCCCTCTGGGATGTCATTTTCCCTGACGTGTCTTCAGTTATTTTAAGTTTGTGACTAAACCCTGTATGAACCCATTTTCCCCCGAGGAATACTTCTCTGTCTTTTAGTGTGCATACCATGGGGTCCTCAAAACTGTAACTAAGAGTTCTAAGAGCCCCTGTATCTAAAATAAAGTGTGCATAGTCTCACAAGATATAGCTTATTCGCTTCCAAAAACCACACTGAAGATTTTAGTACCCAAAATAACAATCTTGTGAGAAAATTAAATTCATGGTAGGCTTCATGGATTAAAAATATGGGTTACTCGAGTCTGTTTAGTTTCCATGGTTAGTAAGCATCAAGAGCCAGGGACATGTCCTGGTTTTTTTTTTTTTGTGCATTTCAGATGAAAACTTCTGTGCATGGGAATCATGAAACAAAGGGCTTCAGAATTGTATATGAAAAATGTAGCTGCCAATCAAACTGATAAAATACTGAAAGTGTTATTTTGCTATTTCTAAGACTTTAAGAACACTTAGTAGAATGTTTTGTCATGAAGTTCAGTAAAGTTATTGTCTTACAACTACTTAAGAAGTATAAGACGGGAATGTCTGAATACGTAAGTTGATTATTTCTATTTCTCCTTTGTTTTCATCCTGTGCTCATTATGTAAAATGTTTCATCAGTTAATAAAATACTGTTCTGAAAATCTAGATTGGGAAGTTAGTCCTGCTCTTTAAAGGAAAGGAGAAAATGAATTAGGGAGTCCCTTTCAGTCATCCTATAACCTATTACCTGAAAACTCAATGCTGGTTGCTTACAGACTTTGGCTTGTTTGCAATCTTTGCTGGTTTGATATATAAAACACTTCAACAAAACATGACAGGATTTTATATACTGGAAAGCAATCCAAGAACTTCCCCCAAAATACCCTCGCTGCGATTTATCTGTGAAGCTGCATGTTGGAAGGGGAGGTGAACAGTATACACTCAGACTCAGGGGTGTGCACTGTGTTCACATTTATCTGTAAAGCAGCAGATTGGAAGGGGAGGTGAACAGTATACACTCAGACTCAGGGGTGTGCACTGTGTTCATTTTCTAAAGCATGGGAGACTTCTGCTTTCATATTTCAGCCCAAGAAACAAAAAAATTATAAATTATAAAATCATTCTGGAATTGTATGGTGATGAACATGTTAACAATACCTAGGGAAGTACAGTTTCCACGTCTTTCATTAGTTATGTGAATAGAGCCTATTCTAAATCAGCTTGGTCCTTTCCTCATTCACCAGGGTCACCAGGTTGAGTCTCTGGTCCTCCCAGCACTGCCAGTTACTGTCTTCTCTGAGTCTTTTGGAATACATTATTACCTTATTTTTACTGGACGGGCAGTAGGGATACGGTCAAGCTGAGCACACAGACCCTGGAAGCAACTGTTCACATACAGATCTATGGGACTACCAAGGAACTAGGGATTCTTGGGAGAGTCACTCAGTCTCTTTGTTCTTCAACAAGAAAATGGGGGTGGGGAGAATGCCCGGACATCTGTGCAGAAGAAACGACTGTTTGGCCCACAGTTCTGTGTATGCTAGCTATTATTATTATTTCCATCTTAGAGATTCCGGAACCATGACACAGTGAGCATGAGTACCCTCTCAAGTAGAGCAGAGCTAAGTAAAGGGCATCTGAGCATGGGTTCAGCTTCTGTCTCACCTTGTCTGTTGGCTTCCTTCCTACAGGCTTACATGGTAGTACCTCATTCTGGAGCAGATCCCAGGTCTGTGACAGCTTTAAGTCAGTTGCTCCCCTGTGGAGCAAAGCCAACCAGTTACACTGAGATGTTCACAGATACTGAGTTTGCAGATCAACATCCTTTCCAAAGAGCTAGTGGAATGTACACTTCTTAACTGACACTGATCTGCTGGACCAACGAAGGTCTCTGCTGCCTTCTTTCCTAATACCAAATAGGCTCTTTCCTGAACAGCTGTGTGCTGGTGGACAGCTAGGATATGCTGCCTGCCCAACAGGCACTACTCTAACCACATCACACTAGCTACCTGTCCAGAATAATACTTAATCTTACTACCCAGTGCCAACTTAATCCTCTGACCTCATCTTATTTATGATTGAGTCACAACATAACCACTAGTTAAGAAGTTTTTACCTAGGTAAAGAGTTACATTGTATAGTATAGGCCAAAGAAGTAAAAAAGAGGAGGTGTGCTGAGTTATAAACCCGAGCCAGACTGAGGGCTGAACAGAGCAGCAAGCTTGAGACTACTGCATGGTGGAACAACCCCACAAAGGAGCCTCCTTCAACCCTCTCAAAGGAATGTCTGTCGGATCCATGTGGAAGCTCCAACAATACAAAACTTACTAACTGACATCTTCATATCTCTGCACTTCCTAATTTCAAAATCAGAAAAGGATGAGATCATCAGAAAAACAATAACAGTTAATATTTACTGGCTTTTTTGCTTTGTATCTTAAGGATACAAAGTTTTTACATTTTATTCTTTTTACAAAGACTAGCTCCTTTTTTCACTAGAAACCCTGAGAAATAATACCTTTTTTCCCATTTTCTAGAAGCTCAGAGTGGTGAGCTTTTCACATCAGTCATTGATTGACTTTTGCCCTGTCACTTTTCGATGAAATGACCTTAAGTAAGTTACATAAACTCTCCAACATGGATAATAAGATCTAATCAATGAAATACAGAAATGATTACATGAATCAGTTCTCATCTTTATATGCCAAGTTGCATATAGCCACTAGGCTAGTGCTCAAGAAGAGTTGAAACTTTAATTTGCAGAACTGAAAACTGTATTTCAGTCTTTGTCTCTATTAGACTCACATAAAACTCCCCTTTAAACAGGCTGCAGCTCACTCAAGCTAAGCATGAATTCTGAGCCAAGATGGTAAATAAGAGGCAGTGTAACCATTGTTGGACCCAGAAAGTCTCTGCACGTGGAAGCAGGACTTGATGATCTTAACTGTGCCTTCAGACTGGCTGGCCTAAAAGTGTCCCTAGCAAGGCTAATTCTAAATAACCTATAACTGCTACCACATAGTACCAGCTCTACAACAAACTGTTTTATCAAACATTTTATCTTTGTTAAAACAACCCCACAGCATTCCATCTTTAAATGCCTATCTCCAAGGCACAGTGACTCCTTTTCTCTTCTCCTGTTGTGTCCAGCATGTTGCCACTGCCCTGCCTGGGAAGTGCTGTCTGCATCCACCCTTTCTCCTCCTCTGTAAAAGTACAACCCCTCCAGAAGCATTTTACACTTGATCTTAGCTAAAGGCTGAGAAGCAATCAAGATGCTTTTAAATATATTCTTTTCTGGGTGTTCCTATGAAATTTTGTATAAAATATGTTACCTAAACAAAGCCCTACGTACAATGACATTCTCAGTTATCAACCACAGAACTCAATCTAATTGAAGGAATCCTATAAACAGGATCCAGCTACTCCAGAAGGGCCAGATAAACTTGAAATGCAGGAGAGCACAAAACCATGCAACAAACCATGGGAAGAGCTCAATGTAAAACCAACACCAGTGGCTGCCCAGACCTGGGAAGTAGCAGAACCTCCACCAGCTCTTTCCCAGAATGAGAGTCTCCAACTACTAAAGAATATTGACACTTGTCCCCCAGGTCTCCCTCATACTGCACACTTCACTATCCAATTCTCATGAGAGGAGTCTGATGGGGGAAACCAGGCTACATGCTTCCACCATAGAAAGGAAGGAAAAATGGAGTTAAAATTGGGCAAAGTGGGACTTGTAGTATGGGGCCCTATATTAAAGGTAGTCATCCTTATTCACTATTGCCTCTACCCAGTTAACAGTCATCAACCTTTTCAAGGTTTTTACAGCCATTCATCAACAGAACCTGAGCAGAACTGCAATGCACCACTTCCTAGATGAAGCAGAAAGCAGAAGATAGGAGACGTCTATATTCCTTTCTTCTTTTGCTTTCATGACAATGCTGAGGCATGGATGACCACAGTTTGAAAACAGCCTCAGCTGTTGAGGAGCAGCATGGAGAGTAACTCACCTAGTATCGTCTGGTTCACATGGCATTCAAGTCAAGATGAGATTCAGGCTCATTTGCTACCACAGCAAAATCAGATATATGTTGCTATAGCATCCTTTAAAGACAAATTCTACCATAGTTCACTTCCTTGCTATGCTGGTTCTTAAGAGAAATGATGTGGTCTTACTGATTTTGAACACCACCACTCAGTCATTATTTGGTAAGTGACTAACCAAACTCTGTTTTTGTTTTCTTCATTGTGTTGTGTGTTTATGGACCATCTACTTTAGAGCCGCCAAAGAGAAACGAAAGTAAGGATAAGATTCCCAAGACAAACACCCTCTGTTTGCATTTCTCTTTTTCTACACACTATGTCTTTGCTAAATTGTATGGTAATTATGTGTTTCAGGAAACTTACATGTAAAGCAACACTACTTGCTTAATTAGGTACAAAGTTAACATATATAAAGTGTTTAGAACAATGCCTTGCATGCAGTAAGTGCTGCATAAATGCTGGGTGATTACTACATCATTAAAATTATTTTCAGGAACCAATATTCCTATCAGTTTCCTAATGACTTAGGAAATCATTTTTCCTAGTGAAAGTACTTCATTTAGTCCCTCATCTTTATTTTCATAGAGAACTATGCATACATTAAAAATTATTAGATTAGAACATTAGGTCACATACAATCCTAAGAAGTATAGTTTAAAATATGTATTATAATAAAGTTTACTTAGTATTATAATACTTAGTATTATACATCATGGTAGCAGATTATGTACCAGAAAAATGTATTAGTAGTGCTGGGGATATAGGTCATGATGGAGCACTTAACTAACATGGACAGGTAGCCCTGGGTTCAATCCTAGAACTGAGCAAGAAAGCAATAACAATGAATGAAGCTTGATTAGAAAATGGACTTTATTCATCTTTCAGTGTTCTCATGTTTTCTAAGCCCACAGTACCCAAGTATTTCCTGAATGAGGCAATGCTACCTTTAAGAAAAATCATTTTTCACATGATATATACTACTTCTATTTAAGTTTTATTAAAATTCATGCTCTACTAAGGCAATGATTAGAATACTCAATCTCAGAAACATGCATTTCATATCCTTTGAATCTAAAATGATTACAAATATATTCTTAGTCCCTAGATTTAAGATAGATTAGGAAAATAGGAATGGAGCATATATCGTTTTAAAAACTGCACTAATCTATGAACTGAAGTCACACAGAGAATAATGATTTGACTTCAAGTGCTTCGGGAATTATTTAATATGCAGTTACTTGGAACCTGGCAGTGTCAATTTTCTTTTTGTTTTGTATTTAATATATCCAGACCACAGTTTGCCCTCCCTTGACTCATCCCAGTAACCCCCCACCTTCTTTCTCCCCCAGATCCACTCCTCCTCCATTTTTAAAGGCAAGTTATTTGTTAAAGATATATTGATTTTTTTCTCCCCTATATCTTTCATTTTCTTTAATTTTTTGAAAATTCATACTCTGTACAATTAAATATGATCATATCTACTCCATTTCCTCATTCTAACACCTCCCATGTTCTATCCAACAACCCCTCCCTACTTTATGTTTTTTAATAACCCAATAAGTCCAGTTAATACTGCCTACTCATATGTGGGTGGGAGTGGAGCCACCGACTGGAGCATGGGAAACCTACCCGTCATTAAATCCTCAGGAGGAATGGTTCTCCTTCCCACCTGCAACTACCCACTGACAGCAGTTCCTCTGTAATGGGGCAGGGCCTGGAGAGCATCCACCCTGTCCATCAAACCTCTGGCTGGCATGATCTTGTGTAGGTCTGGGCAGATAACCACAGATGCTATTAGTTCATGATTACAATAGCCATGTCATATCAAGAATTTTTCATTTTCTTTTAATAATGACTGGTTTTTTGAAGTTTATTTCTGACTCGATTAATCCAAATGATCATTTTTTTAACAATATGGCTCCTTTTAAGCTTTATCAACATTTTATCTTTAATGTAATTTTATAATCATGTATTATATCTCTTTTATTATTGTTAAAACATGGTGATTTGAATGAGAAGGGCCCCAATAGACTCATATTTTTGAGTACTAGTTGGTGTAACTGTTTTAGAAGGATTAGGAGGTGTGGCCTTGTTAGAGGAGGTGTGTCACTGGGGGCAGGCTTTGAGGTTTCCTAAGTACTTGTCACTCCCACTTAGCTCTCTCTGCCTCCTACCTGTGCATAAGAAGTAAGCTTACAGCTATTGCTCCAAAACTGTCTCTCATTGTTTGCTGCCATGATCCCCATGATGATGGCCATGGCCTCACTCTACCTAAGCCCCAATGAACACTTTCTTCTTCTATAAGTTGGGCATGGTGTTTGTCACAGCAACTGAAAAGTAACTAAGACATATAGTTAATATAACTTCTAGATAGTCTTTGATAAAAATAAATTTAAGCTTAGACTATGGATTATTTTATAGTATACAATTGAGAAGACAATCACCCACTCTAAAAAAAGTTATATATGTGTACATATGTATATATATGTATATGCGTATGTATATATACATATATATTCCTTTATGATTGGAAATGAAATACTTGAAATTTTTAATTTTAATATCAAATTTATAAGTAGTATATGTTAGAATATTAGTATAAATATAATTTGCAAAGTAAAAGTAAACATATACATGCTCAGAAATTCTAATACATTTAGCTTTATCTGTTAGTTTAGAAGAACAAAATAAAATATAATTATACAAGCATCACAAGCAAACAAAAATAAAAACAAATAGAACCACTAAACTCCCTTCCCTGAAAAGAATTGTTACTAGGAAAGTAACTCAGTTAAAGGAAAGGTGTGGCTACAGCTACCTGAAGGTCTGTAGCAGGCCAGAGATGAATTCAAGGATTAAGAAATTTCATGACAGACTGTCAGGTTTGAAGTTTACTCTTCAGGGTCAATAAGAAGATACAAAAATAACAATGATTGGAGGAAGAGAGTCAAAGGCTTTGACCAGATTTCTCCACTGTGCCTGTCCAGGGAGTGTTAGAGAAAGTGTCAGGAGGTGTCTGAAACTTGCCAATGAGTTACAGGTTGGTCCGGCTGGACAGGATGCTGGATTTCTGCCAATAAGGATTAATGATGTCTTTTTAGACAATGGGAGGCCAGTTATTAAAAAGGCACAGATATTAAAAAGACCAAAGCAAGTGACTATATGCATCATGAAAGAATAAACTATTTTGTGAGTTTAATAAACTATTACATAAATTTTGAGACATGTTTTGAAAGAAGAGCAGGATTATCTCAAAAGATAAGGTAGATGGTGCCTCAGAAATAACACCCAAGCCTGATTTCCAGGTAGCATATACACAGACAGGCACACTTCTCACATTCATGTGTATCCATACACACAGGTAGGAGATATGGCCACATTGCCAAAACACTGAGTGAATGATTTATGGTTGATTCCAGACCTCTTCAGAGAACCCACAAGCAGAGAACAAACAGCATACTCATCAGAAAGATCCAGGGTGGGAAATAGGCTTTGAAGTACCAAGAGGAAGAAAACATATTAGCCATTGTTCCACTCTAGCCATGCACCAAGGGGCAAAGAGGAAAAGCTACTTCTTTAGGGATTTGCTGAGCTTTTTATTTAATGTTTTATATTTATGTCTAGCAATAGCTTCAGTGACATTTCTAACATACTGACAACGCAGTAACCTTTGACCTAACGGCTCTTGTCAGTGGTCTCTTTGCAAATCCTCAAACATCCTTCTATGTCACCTGTCGTTAACTTGGCATGATATGCATTATGTACGTACCTGGTTGGTTTTCAATATTGTCTATAGAGTGTACAACTGGACTGGAACCTTGGTAGCTTCTATCTCTGTCTCTTTACAAGACTGAGTGACCTTAGTGTGGTTATTTAGATTCTCTAGACCTACAACATTTTCACAGGGGTACTGGAAAGTTTGCTTCGGTGGGGGGTTCAAACCGTTTACTCACAAATCATAAGAATCAGTAATACAGCATATGATGACTGGCTTCTCATCTATCTATCTATCTATCTATCTATCTATCTATCTATCTATCATCTATCTAATATTGACATACGATGACTGGCTTGTCATTATAGATCTATATGTTTATAAAATTGGCATATGATGACTGGCTTCTCATATATACGTATATAAAATATTGGCATGTGATGACTGGTTTGTCATTATATAAGGTTGACATATAACTGGTTTGTCATTGTATATATCATTATTTCATATGTATCATGATGTATATCATATATCAGCACATGTCATTTTATATATATATACAATATTGACATATGATGACTGGCTTGTCATTGTATAACACACACACACATATATATGCATATGATAACTAGGTTGCCATAATATATATATATATATCATTGGCATACGATGGCTAGCTTGTCAGAGAGCAGAGAGCCTTCCGGGTCTCTACATTGAGCTGTTGGTGGTACACCTTGTTTTTATCACTATGGTTATAAGAAACACTAAGGCAGCAATACCCTGGTAGCTATTATGCTTTATCACAGCAGATCTTGGCGATGGGCTGAACAACTTATTTACTAGTGATTGTGGTAGCTAACTGGCCTTAGCAATGAATGCTAGCCTTGGATGGAAAGAGCTTTATACATTTTATTATATATAGTGAAGCTGAGCACAGGCTTCCTCAGAGGATATAGAAAAGTGACTGGAGGGAATACCTCCATTTGATAGTTTCAACTTTTCATGACTGTCAGACAGGCATTGAGAAGTGCAGGAAATTCTTGTTCCTTTTAAAACTTGTTTTTTAAAGTAGAGAAGATAACTGATATTAAATTGTTGTTTTCAGGAGCAAATAATGAATACTTTGCACACTGACTGCAGGATTGGGGTTGATGCAATTGGTGACAGTGTCAGTTTCTTCATGAGGATGTTCTGCTCATATGGAATCTCTATACATGTCACATTTGATCCCATGATTAAATATAATTCAAGCTGATTGCATATTTTTTTAACAACGGACAAATAGTACATTCAATGTATTTCCATTTCCCATAACGAAGCAACTTGAACTATTCATAAAATCTAGGGTAATATTCCTAACTTTGCTATCATATCAAATATATAGGAAACTTGTCCCAAATTTGAGCAGTCAGAACCCAGAACATAGTAGCAGAGGTTTCAAGAATTGTTAGCTCACACAATAAAGACAGGTCACACAGGCACCACACTGAGGGCCAGATACCAGCATAGGAGGCTAAGAGTACTTGAAATTTTTAAATGTATGCAATGACACCAATAAACATTCCTCAAATTCCCGTGAACAAAATATCAAATCTACGTAAATAAACGATTAAACTCCATCCTCCAAAGGCATTCATGCAATCACTTGTTTTATTGGCTTTAAATAGGCATGCCTAGCTGTAATAAACTGAATTGGGCATATGTCATTCATTATATCATAACTATAAATTGAAAAATTTAATATTTCCCAGATGTTTCTAGCAATAGCAGTAGGCAATTAATGATGACAAGACTCCAAATAACTTTATACTAAACTTGCAAAACACTTAATATTCATCCTATTTTGCAGTCTGTGAAAAGCAAATACATTAATACTTCTACACTGTGCTCCCTAAGGACTCAAGGTATTAAAGCTTTTATTTAATTACAATGTGTAGCCAGCCAATTATTATGTGGAGTATGGCAGTGAATAGAGTCACACTGTTTTATGGGTCCTCTGATAGTGCTGAGCTCTAAATGTTTAGACGCTGGCAAATGCATAATAAGGGACTTAAAGAACTCTTAGGTGAGGCGGGAGGACCAGAGAAATGAATCTAGTAAGGACTACAAGTTCGGAGGCTTATTATATGACCTGTACTTTGCCCACAGTAAATCTTCACAACAACTCTTTGAAACATCTCCACAGGACGGTGGGGCTGGCCCATCCTGGTTGTTGAAGGCCAAGCACACATATCTCTTCCTATGTCTGAATTAGTAGCATCACATTGGCAACTTGAATTTGGCCACCACAGAAACTGGCAAACACTGCAGAGCAGGGCTTGTTTTCCCACTGGAAAGCTGGATCTTCAAATTCTGCTCTCAGGCCACTAGATACAGGCATAATATACATAATATTCACTGGACCAGAAGGAGAAGATAGAGTTCAACAATCTGTTTTGATAAATTTAGTAACTACTTTATAAGCACTATTTACTTACAGAAAGAAGACAAGAAATTAAAACCTAAAAGCCCCAACATTAGAGAATGATAAGCAAATATGGGACTTAAGATGTAGTACTATGAAGAAATATGAGCATCTCCATGTAATGCCACAAGGCCATGGCCTTGCACTCTACCTCTGATCTACAGGC
This sequence comes from Peromyscus eremicus, assembly GCF_949786415.1. Taxonomy (NCBI): domain Eukaryota; kingdom Metazoa; phylum Chordata; class Mammalia; order Rodentia; family Cricetidae; genus Peromyscus; species Peromyscus eremicus. The sequence goes on along the minus strand of NC_081418.1, from coordinate 1,906,028 downwards.
CAATTTCCTACAAATATTACAGAACATGCAATGAATTGACTTCAACCAAGCATGACAACTGAAACTAATGCTAAGGTACCAACATAATATAGGCATCCCTCAAATTAAAAATGTCCTTCCTCCATGTTTTTATTTTCTGTCTTTAAAATATCTTGAGATTTATCTACTCATTTGTGTGTGTGTCCACATATACCATGGCATGCAGGAATTGCTCTCTCCTCCAACCATAGAGCTTCTGGGATTGAACTCTGGTCATCAGACTTGGTACCACGTACCTTTACTCACCAAGCCATCTCATTGAGCCATCTCATTGGTCATCCTTTTGCTTTTAAATAACTTTATTGAAATAATATATTTGTCATAAAGTTTGTCCTTCACACAGATGTGTGCCTGTGTGCTCTGACGCATATGTGCGAAGAACCATTGATACCATTTCGTTTTATTCTTTCTTCTCTCTCCAGCGTAGTTGAATTCCCCTAACTTAAAACACATACATGGTGCAACTCAAAGATACCAGCCCAAGGTCTTAGTCTAGTGTCATCTCAGGCCCAGACTCATGTGGCATTGGGGGAATGCACTTATACCACAATAAGGACACCCACCATGATGTCTACTATTTTGAGAAAACATTAAGTCTAGTGTGGTACTATTAACTACGTAATATGGTGCCGTTATAGGTTGCAAGTGATAGAGGTCAGATCCCTAGAACTTACTCATCTTGCATCCCCCAACTTCATACCCATGGATAGCAGTTCCACCTGGCCCCATCCTGGAACCACCACCACTTGATTCTCTGGATCCATGAGCTTGGATATTTTAGATTCTGACTATACTAGGAATTATGTAAGCCCTGTCCTTCTAAGACTGTCTTATTTTTGCTTAGCTTTATGTCCTCCAGGTATTCCTGCATTGGTCCAGGAGACAGATTTCCTTAGGTAAATTACTTATTTTATTTTAAGTAAATAATAGCAAAAGTACAAACCAAGCTAAAAACAATAAGAAGGAAAGAAATAAAAGCAAAAATAGAAAAATAAAAAGAAGTCAACAAAAACTGAGTTGAAATTTTAAATTAAGTACATTTTTTAAAAAGATGCGATTGTTCTTAAAGCATTAGACACCAACAAACTGAATGACCAAAAATAAATGAATTCCTAGATACATATAATCAGCCCAAATCGTGAATAAATATGTAACTTGAACATCCAGTAGGAAGAAAGAAAGGGAAGGATGGAGGGAGGGAAGGAGGGAGGGAGGGAGGGAGGGAGAGAGGGAGGGAGGGAGGGAGTCATTGATAATCTCAAACAGCTCAGAACCAGATGCTTCATGGGTGAATTCCACCAACACATAGAAAACATACTGTGCTGGCTAGTTTTATGTCAACTTGACACAAGCTAAAGTCATTTGAGAGGAGGGAACCTCAGTTAAGGTAATATCTCCCTAAGAGGGTGTTGTAGGTAAGGCTGTGGGGCATTTTCTTAATTAGTGATTGATGGTGGAGGTCCCAGCCCATTGTGGGTGGTGCCATCCCTAGGCTTGTGGGAATGTAGGCTGAGCAAGCCATGGGAAACAAGCCAGTAAGCAGCATCCTCCATGATCTATGCATGAGCTCTTGCCTCCAGGTTCTTGTCCTGACTTCCTTCAATGATGAACAGTGATATGGAAGTGAAAGTTGTAATGGGTAGCCATTCCAGCTTTGATCTGGAAGTTCCAACCCCCATTGAGACTTCTTTCAGCAACTGTCACGCCTACAAGGTGGGGCCAAGGGAGGTGCCTGGAGACCTGAGATCTGGATGGGCTGCGCTCTCACTCGGTTCCGGGACCTTGGACGGTGAAGGTGGGCCAAGCAGAGCTCCAGAGAACACCGCTGGACTGCAATACACCTTCTCCAGACCCCACAACCTACCTATCCCTTAACTTGTAAGTTACGCCATTAAATAAATCTCCTTTTAACTACGTGGAGTGGCCTTAATAATTTCACCAATAGAAAGTCAAATAAACCCTTTCATCCCCAAGTTGCTTTTTGGTCATGTTGTTTCTTCACAGCAATAGAAACCCTAGCTAAGCCGGGTGGTGGTGGCGCACGCCTTTAATCCCAGCACTTGGAAGGCAGAGACAGGTGGATCTCTGCGAGTTCGAGGCTAGCCTGGTCTACAGATCAAGTTCTATGACAGGCTCCAAAACACAGAGAAACCCTGTCTTGAAAAAACAAAGAAGAGAGAGAGAGACAGAGACAGAGACAGAGAGAGGGATTAGCTAAGTCACATGTCACACACACTCACCTTTCCCAAACTCTTTCAGAGAAACTGAAGAGGGAACATGTCCAAGCTTATTTTATGAGTCCAGCTTAGCCTGACACCAAACCCAGACAAAAGAAGAAATCTACAGGCCAGTGTCCCTCAGCAAGTTAGATACAGCAGTCTTCAGACAAAATACAGCAAGGGAATTTAAGAACATATTAAGTGGATTATTCACCTTGGCCAAGTGAGATTTATTTCCAGATGCATAGGTTGTTCAACATACCAACAAAACCAGTGAAAACATCCTCACCATACCAGACATATAAAAAGGTAAGCAGCAAAATTCAACACCCATTCATGATAAAACAACAACAAACCCAAACTCAACAAACTAGGTATAGACTGAATTTAACCTCAACCCAGTATGGCCTCATATAAATGCCTTACTTGAACATGGTGGCTCATGCCTATAATGATGGTATTCAGGAGCTGAATCAGGAGGATCACCATGAGTTTGGAGGCAGAGTGAGACCCTGTCTCAAAACAGAGCCAAAGGAGCTTATCACAGCCAACATCTCACATCTCATTCAACACAAAGCTGCAAGCTTCTCTTAAACTCAGGAGGGGGGGGGGAATGTGCACTGCTGTTACTTTCTTTTGTTGTAGAAATTGCAGTTTTTAAAGACTTGCAAGAGTTCTGCAATTTTATTCCAAAAATTATTTAGACCCTAGTAAATCCATTACATAACCAAAATGAATATTTTACTAAGCAGTTAATTTTTTTAATTTTTCATATTTTAAATAAACATAAAGGCATTTGTAGGCTTCACAGACTTTGGGAAATGCAGTCATCAACAAACTAGCTAAACATGTACCCTAGTACATGTATACTATAAAAGAGTGCACTCATTACACAAAAACACAAAATACACTTCAAAATTGAAACCATAAAAGATAAGATAATGATAAAAGAAACATATAAGTAGAAACTCTAAAGTTCCCTTCACATTTTCCTATGGATCATTTTGTCTGCTTCCTGTGATATCAGCTTCCTGTGATGTCTGCATGGCCTCATCCCACCCCCAACACATCCTACTGGGCAAAGAACCAGAGGATGCCTCTAAGTATCTAGAGAAGGAATTCTTAGTGAGGCCTAAGTTGCCCGGTATGTCAATGTCATGGTCAAATAAAACTAGGAGATACACAAAATAGACTAGCTTAAAACGAAGTATATAGAACGATGGGACCTGATAAGGACATGAAACTGCCACAGACTCAGGACCCAAACTGAATAGGTGCTACTTAACCATGGCAGTAGCTCTAGACATGGCAGCTAATGTTTGCTTGAAGAACTTAACTGAACACTGCTGTGTGGATCTCGTTAGGAAATAAATGTTAGTTATATGCTCTCACTGCAGCACATGGTGGTTTTAAACTATGAGGCATTACCTTCATTTAAAAAGAGAAACTCGATAAACCAGATCATTTCTATTTCCCAGTTTGGTAATAGTCCCCCAAAATGTCAGCCTTTAAGAGAAAGATTAGTTCATTATATTGCCTTGCTGAAAAAGAACAAACTCACACACAGGTTTGTTATGTGTCCTCTGGGCAAGAAAGTATGAAGATTCTGTGCTACTTTTTGTTTTTGAATATATATTATAGGCCATTTAAAATGTGCTAGATCCATGTACTGAGCTGACTATGCAACTACTATAATTAAATAAGGAAAGAATAAAAATTTAACTAGGAATACCCCAAAACCCTATAAAGAATATCAGTATTTCTTCAACTAAAATACTCAAGTAAATCTGTGGCCTACAATTCTTACCTGTTAATGTTATATAGAAAGCCACCAAGGTGCTCCTGAGTTGGACAATTTTCCTCTGTGTCATCCTAAAATTTAGTCTCCCCTTGGCAAGAGGCAGCTATGATGTGTATTTAATAACAAAGAAATAGATAGACTCTTGATTTTATTTCACAGAGAAGCAAGACAAGGGGAAACGTTCTACCAAAATGTGTACCAATCACCAGCTGCCTAATTCATATTCTAAACCAGAGTCAACCCTGGGCAAAACTGTGAAGTCAGCCAAATCCATCTCCTATGTCCTCCCTCCTCCCCTTTCAAAGCCTTTTTTCCTCTTGGCGCCAAGTGCCCTCCCGCTCTGTCCAAGTGCCTGACAAAATTCAAAGCTCTGTTTTGAGAGGGAAAAAGTGGCCCTCCCCAAAGGCACCCTGAGGCCACCTTCACGCATAAGTGGGATGGTGCCCCACAGGGACACAAAAAGGGAGCAGAGCCCACATCTTGAGCCTACAATATAGGGAGCAGGGAGACACAGCCTGCATCTGTAGCCTGAAGCACAAGGATCTCTTTCTAATCAGTGAAGTAGAAATCAGGGACCAATTGAAAAGTCACCCTTAAGATGGTCAAACTAAACGTTTGGTAGAATCATTGACTATCCAAAGAAAGATTTAAGGTCAATGTCGGTAATTTTAAAATTTACAAATACCACTTGAGTATATACAGAAAGATTTAAAAGACAATGCAATGTTATCTTAAACATACCTTTATATCAAAATAAACCAAACAGACTGTACTAAATTTGTTACTAAAAATGTACAGAAACCAGACTAAAGTCTGTTTCTAAGTCACTATCCTTACATTTTCAGAAAAAGCCTGACAGTCCTACCTGGACAACATAGAGCATTAACAGCTATTTCCACATTTGACTGACATATGATGTAACTCAGTTAAACTTAAAAAATCTCTGGTTCAGGTTTGTTCTTGTTCTAGGTTTTTCTTTATGAATTTTGAGGTTCTGCTGAGTAGTCCATTCATGTTCCTTATGATCAATACTTCCTCTCATTGGCTTGCTTGTCTCCTGCTCACTCAGCTTTCCTTTTTATCTTTTGTCATTATCTTTGCCTTGGCATTTTGTCATATTAATATAATTTCATTAGCTTCTTATGCATGTTATTTACATGATACGCCTTTTCCCATCCTTGTACTTACAGCTTGTATTTATTTTCTCTGTGTAAATTATACCTCTTGTGACAGAATATATTTAGGTCTTGATTTTTAGATCACTCTAATAATCTATGCCTTTTTAATGGAAGTCGCTAATGTATTTATAATTAATGTGATTTTTATATTGTTGGGTTTAAATTAACTACTTTTTACTTGCCCTTTCTATGTATAGAGGTTTGGAAGTACTAATAACACTATATATTTTGTAATGTGTAGACCTTAAAGTTGTGAAGCAAGAAGTATAAATAGCTAGGCACAATGTAGTGCAATAAATAATTTAAGCTTATATTTTATATTTATTGTTTTCTTCTTTATACATACATATCTATAAATATCAAGAGCCATATGCATTTGTGTTATGTGGTGAACTTTGATCAGAGTACTAACATTTATTTATTTAAAATTTTATCTATATATGCTATAATTGCATGATGAATTAATTGTATGAGCATAAGGTTTCCTGCAACCCAGGACCAAATTTTATATTCATTTACTTTTATAGCATATTCAGTGATTTTTTTGCCTCCTCTTCTCTTTACTCCCTTCCTTTTCTTCTTCTCCTCTGCCCATCTCCACCACAGGCTATTGATCTGACAATTTTCTTCTTGCTTGGCAAGCACTGTCACTGAGCTACAGCCTCCCTATATGCATTTCCTTAGACCTTCCTCATACAGGTCTAGATTTCCAGCTACCAATTATTCCCCTTTATCTGGAAATTATCTCTTTGAATCCCCTGTATTACAGATGTAATAATGATCGTTTGTTTCAGTTTTCTTTTATCTAAAAGTACCTTTTAAAATTGAAGACAGTTATTCTGGACACAGATGCTGCTTGCACAGGTTTCTTCCTTCTCAGAGGTCTCATTGAATCTCTTGCCTTCCATTGTTGACAGGAAAGATACAGCCATGTTTTGCATGTATGCATTTCCTTCGAGCTGCTTTGAGAATCTACTTTGCCTTTGGTTTCTAGATGGCCACTGTATGTCTATGTGCAAACTTCCTTTACTTGCAATCTGCTAAGCTTCTTGGGTTTGCAAACTAATGATTTTCATTAAATTGAGGGAATTTAAGGTCATTAATAATAATAATAATATCTTGTTCTTTCAAGACAAGGTTTCTCTGTGTAGCCCTGGCTGTCCTAGATCTTGCTCTGTAGACCAGGCTGGCCTCAAACTCAAGAGATCTGCCTGCCTCTGCCTCCTAAGTGTTGGGATTAAAGACATGCACCATCACCACCTGACCTAGGGTCATTATTTTCAAAAAAATATTTTATGTCTAACTCTCAATCTCTTCTTGTCATTCACCACTTTCCCTCAGACCCCTGAAGATTTTCCTCAAACTACATGCTATTTAGTCCATAAATTAGATAACTCTTATTATTCTGTCCTAAAGTTTACTGGCCATTTCTTATGTCATTGTGGTTGATATATTGTGCACCCCAATAAACTTATCTGGGGGTCAGAGAACAGAACAGTCACTAAATTAGACATAGAGGCCAGACAGTGCTGGCACATGTACCTTTAATCCTATCACTCGGGAGGCAGAGATCTGTCTGGATCTCTTGTGAGTTCAAGGCCACACTGGGAAAAGAGCCAGGTGTGATGGTACACACCTTTAATCCCAGCACTAACCATAGAGGTCTGGAGGTCTGTTCAGACAGACAGGAAGTGAAAGAGCTGGGCAGAGAGAGGAAGTGATGTAGCTAGACAGAGAAAAGAAGTAATATGGTAGGATACAGAAAGGCATATAGGTGTGAGTATACAAGAAGTAGCTCTCTTGAGGCTGAGGACCAGGAACTAGAAGCTTTTAAGCAGTTCAGCTAAGACCTCTCCAGGTGAGGACTCAGAGGCTTTCAGTCTAAGGAAATAGAATTGGCTGAGAAGTTGGCAAGATGAGGTTGGCTGTGGCTTCTTTCTGCTTCTCTGATCTTTCAGCTTTCACCCCAATATCTGGTTCTGTGTTTTTTATTAGTAAGATCATTTAAGATTCGTGTGTGTTACATGTCATATCTAGTATACTGAGAGCTCCCAGTGAAACATTCACTTCAGCTACTACAGTTTTCAGCTGCAGAATTTCCATCTGCTTCTTTTATTTTTTTTTAACTTTCTTCCTACTTATTCTTTGTGTCTTTAACATCATGCATCTTAATCCCACTCATTTCCCTGTCCCTTCATATCCACCCTCTGCCTTTGCGAACACCTCTCCTGGCCACAAAAAATTTTTTAAAAAATTAAAATTTAAGAGAAAAAAAGAAAAGGAAAACTCAATCTCCTCATGGAAGCTGCAGTGTGACACAGTGAGTCACGCAGTAAACCCCTTTGTTCATACATCTTTACTTGCAAGTGTTCATTGCAAAGACTCATTGGTCTGGTTCGAGGCCTCTGGTTTCTGCTACACTATTGTTGCTGGGCCCTCACTGGGACTCCTCTTAGATATCCTGTTGTTTCTTTGAGTCATAGAGATACTGCACCTTTGGATCTGCAGGACTGGCCCCTTCATGTGCTCCAGCAGATCACAGATGGGGTGGATGTAGGGGTGGGCCAACCCATAACACTGGTTCTGGGCCTGGGTAGTTGCAGGGTTGGACAACCTGCCAGCTGTCCCCTGTCCTCACTACCAGGGTGAGCTCTCCAGCATTGCTCTGGCAAGTTTATCCATGGCAGCAATGAACAATGGAAGGGGCCAGTTCACCTACTTTCATGTCCTCAGGGTCGGTTCTCCCACACCCACACCATCAGGGTCACTCTACTGTGTTATCCAGGTGAGGTGCAGGGGGCCACTCTCCTGAGTGCTGCTGATGGTGAGGGGCAGGGACAGCTCTCCTTCTCATGACCTCAGGGCCAGCTCTCCCACCTGCCACAGGCAGCAAGGGGGAGGAGAGAGCATCTTCCCCCCACACACACACACCACCATATGGCAGATAAGGGGTGGGGCCAGATCTCCCATGCTCAAATTCTCTGCTGTCTGAAATTCTGCGTCTGAAAACACACACATACACACACACACCCCATCAACAGAGTCAGCTCTACTGTGCTGCCCAGGCAAGGTGCAGGGCCCACTTTTCCCAGTGCTGCAGCTGGTAAGGGGGAGCATCAGCTCCCATCTGTCACAGGCGGCAAGGAAGGGGAGAGGGGTTGACAGACAAGTAGTGGGGACAGCTCTCCCATGCTCACAGCTGAGACTATCTCACCCACATTTCCCTCAGTAGGGTCGGCTCTACTGTGCTGCAAAAGTGAGGTGCAGGGCCTGCTCTCCTGAATGCTGCAGCTGGTGAGGGGCAAGAGCAACTCTAGGCCAGCTCTTCCACCCACCTTAGGTGTAGATGGGGGGCATCTCCACCCCACATGCTGCCACATGGCAGATGAGGGGTGGAGCCAGATCTCTCATGCTCACCCCCATCCCCATCAACAGAGTCAGCTCCCTCATCAGCTAGAGATGGTAGGGGCAAAGAGGAGAGCATCTTCCCCTTGCCCCCACCACTACACCACAGATGAGGGAGGTGATACCAGTTATACCACTCTCATGCCCTCAGGGCAGGCTTACCTGCACCCTGTCTACAGGGACAACTCTACTGTGGTGCCCAGGTCAGGCGCAGAGCCTGTTCTTCTGAGTGCTGCAGCTGGTGAAAGGTTGGATCAGGTCCCCCACCTGCTGCAGGTGGCAAGGGTAAGGAGAGGCATCTTTCCCTCACCACATGGCAGGTGTGACTTGCTCTCCCATTCTCAGGCCCTCAGGTCCAGCTCACCCATGCCCCTGCAAACAGGGTCAGCTCTATTGTGCTGCCCAGGTGAGGCATAGGGTCCTTTTTCATGGGTGCTTTAGCAGGTGAGGGGCAGAACCAGTTCTCCCTAGTGTTGCAGCCCGTGAAAGAGCAGGGCCAACTCTGTGCAGCCCTATCTTCTTGGCCTTCAGTGGTATCAGGAGCCAATGACATCAACACAAGCTGAGGCTGCATCAGGGCCATGAACCCAGACATGAGACCCAGACATCACCTTGGCCCTGGTTAGCAATCAAGATACCCAGATCAGCCTGCTCCTCACCACTTTCACCTCTTCAGATATGCCTCTGTCCACAGGACATGAACTACTCTGTTTCTGTCTCTCTCCCATAACGCACCATCCATTTGCTCACCATAATAGTGCCTAGGGCAGACTGCCCCAGGCCTACCTGTGGGCCTCTTTGCCCCATTCAGTACATCATGGTGCTGGGCAGGATCATGCTTCCTCCTTGGTCCTGCCTCCTTTATTATAGTTCCCATTTCTCAAGATATGTGTTAAACTCACTAGATAGTGTTTTTATTTAATGATTTGGACAGATTTTTCTTTAGATCCATGTATATATTTATAGCATCTGCTTTAATATCTTCATGAAATTCAGTGTCTGGGTCATCTCCAATGGGTTTATATTGACTACTTAGGCTTTTTGACTATAGGTTCCATTACACTGTATTTTGTCATCGTTCGTAATTACAAAATGCAAGGATCTGCATTGTCTTACTTTCCTCTGAAGAGTTTTGATTATTTTATGCCTTCTAGGCAATTCAACTACTGGCTGATCACCTTAAACTTCTGTAACATTTGTCTTTAAAAAAGCTTTTTCAGGACATATCTGTACAATGCCAGTGAAGTGATGGGGCTGTGGACTAGGGCCAGATTCAACATCCAAACTACCATCCTATTCTCCCTATCAAGACCTTCAAAGCCAGGCACTGATTCTCAAGGCAAAGTCCTTCTGAATTTCTTGATATCTTAGCTGGATATACAAGTAGTTTCAAGACACTGGAATCATCTCATAATCATGAACAAATCAATCTTAGCATTAATATGGCTGAGAAGATAATGGGAAAGGTAAACACATTAGCACTTACTGTCATGAAGAATCTATCATCATTTCCTTTGAGAAGGAAATGTGTCAGGGACAAGGATAGAATCTCTAATTAGTAAAAAAAAATACAGACCCTCGATAAGACAGGGAACTAGATCATCTTACAGTCAGGTTGCCTAGCAAGAGGACATTGAGTCAGAGCCCTTGACCCTTTCACCCTGTAAACATCCTATACAAACATCCTGTTAGCTTGCCCCACCTTATGCAGATGACCGCTTCTTGCTCCCCCTACCCTGCAGGAACTATATAAACCCTCCTGGAGAAAAATAAAGTTGCACCTTGATCAGAATCTAGACTTGGTGTATTTCCTTGTATCTCCTGTCCCTACATTCCGTCCTTAGGGTGGTCGAGTACTCATTTAAGCCCTGCTGGCTGGGGCAGAAATGGACTATTGATATGTAGTTTGGCATTACTCGATGGTATAGCCAGCCATTTCTACCAGAGGCTGGCCTTACTTGATGGTATATTCAGCCATTTCCATCAGGTTTTGTCATGTCTCATGACCTTTTTGCCCAGTAACAATGCTGCTATCATTTTTTAAAAAACAACAAAGACTTAATGCTATCACACCAAAAAGATGCTAGATATTAATCACAACCTAAACAAATATAAAATGCCTTGTTAAAAGCTACACAACAGCTATAAACCCAAGATTTACTTCTTAACTGACCATCTCTAAAAAGAACATACAGAAGACTTGGGATTTCTTCTGGTCATAGTCTAGAAATGTCAAAAATTGCAACCAGTTAAAGCTCAAAAGCCTAAATCCCTCTTCCATAATTGATGAATAAAAGTCACTTCAGGACTTGTTAAATGAAATTTCCTTGGAGTAGGATGATTCCAAAGGGAGTCAAGAGACTGGGGGCATAATTCATATTTTAAGTATGCAAGAGACAAGCCACAAGAGTCAACATAATATCACATAAAAGCCACTTTGCAGCTCAGATTCTTGAGGCAGCATTCAAAAGAAAACAGCAAATGAATTCCCACAGTGGTTGTGCTGCTGCTATTTGAGTATGTACTCCCAAGGGACTGACAGCTCTAGCTTCACCTCTTTGCTTTGCCTAGCAACTGACCATTACTGGCATCTCTCTAGGACTAACCTACAGAAAGAAGAGAAGAAATGCATTTCATCAAGCAAATTGATTTTAAGTTGTTACATCATTTTAAACTTCCAAATATGTTTGCTTTACCCTAAAAAACAAACAAACAAACAAACAAACAAACAAACAAAATAACCAAGGTATATGTGGGGGTGTCCACTACAGCAAGCTGTGAAAAGCTCTACACAAAGGAGAACTCACAAAGAATAAAAACACAGTGTTATTTGGGGATTTACTATGTTATTTAAAGTCCTGAATACCAATAGTACTGTTTTCCCTAGTCACTGCTCTACCTCTCCCTCCAAAAGTATTCATCAAATTGTATCTTTGAATGTACATAGAAGTAGAAAATGCTATCAAATATAAGTTATTACTATCATTAAGGTCTTACTACTTTTGTACCTTCTATTGACATTAGTAATCATTCATATTATAATTACATGGAATGTTAATAGAATAAAGCCTGATGCATGGCTGGTTTTATTTTCAGTATGAATAGGTGACCTACTAATCTTCATCTAAAATATTCAACTATAAACGATTTCCAAATACATAGCATACAATGATAATGCTTTTTGAAAATTGACTCAAAATTTGAAAAATAATCAAATCATATATTAGAACTCACAATATATTTTTAGTTACAATCTATTATTTCAGGCTTTAAATTTTAATTTAAAAATCAATTAGTTCCCTTACTGTTTTCTAGGTGGATTATCTAACTAGGATATCAACAACCTTCAGGTTGCTAAATCTGTAAGCACTTTTCAGACTTTATTTGTTTCAATCTCTCCACCGCTCCAACCTGCTAACTCCATCCCTTTCAGAGATGTTCTCTTCCCTTTCTCTGGGATGCCCATTCACCCAGTGCCCCCTCTCTGTCCTTTGTCTCTTCTCCAGTCATTTTCAAATCCATCTGCTGCCCCCTGGTATCAGCAAGCCTCAGTTTACTGCGCGCCTCTTCTCCTTTTCCCTGTAGTGTGATCTCATTTACTTTCAGGCCTCAACAGCTCATTCCTAGATGTGTCTCAAGCCAGAAATCTTCTGGGCCACTTCCTGTTGCACATCCGACACATTCATGTGAGGATCAAAACTTCTCTGGTGCATCATCATTCCTGATGTCTTCCCTGTCAAAGTGAGGATCTTACACTCAGGTCCAAAACCTACATCATTTGGCAATCCTTTCCTGGACCACAACTGATAAAAAGAAAAGAGTCACTTCCAACACATATATCAAAAGAATACAGCCGTTTGTGCCCAGGATGAGGATGAGGTATTTAAACACTAGCATTCAACAAATAAATAGTATCAAATTTGTTTTCCTGTCTTCAAGTAAATTCCCAACGTCTTTTTAAAAATATGTCAATTTTTGTCTCCCAACATAATGTATACTTCTGACTGCAGATCAATTCAAGAGTGATTTTCTATTATTTCTCTTTCCCAACAATCAGGCAGATGATCCAGAGGTTGTTTTTATTTTAGTTCAAATTTTAGACACTAGATTTGAAATCCAGACAAAATTCAGGCTTTTACTAACAAAATACACCCAAGGCTGATATCTAGGAATGCAGTTAATGATGTCTAAATAAGCTTGAACTCAAGGAATCTACAAAACATTATCAAACAACATCCTCTTCAGAAGTGAAGATGGCTCTCTTGCGATGATGAGATGAAGAACTACAAGGTTAGTTTACTGCCTCTGAGATGTGGGGTACATCACTCAAATAATTCATTTTCCTCAGAGACTGCAACTGTTCCCTGACACAAAGCCTGCCAGCACGCGACTGGACTGAGAGAAAGAGCCCACTAGTGCCAATTGGACTAAGAGCTGCTCCCTGAGACAAAGAGTCCATCAGCATTGACTAGACCAAAAGCTCCCACTGGATCAAGAGTATCAATCAGACCAAGAGAGGCTCCCTCAGACACAGACACCGCTTGCACCAAGTGGAGAAAGAGATGGGTAGGCACCAGTGCAAAAATACAGTCAATAACATAAAAACCAATATGGCTCCATCAGAACCTACATCAGCAAGACGTGAACATCCCAACACAGAAGAAACAGAAGATATCTACCACAAAACTGTCTTTAAGAAGATATTAGAGATCTTAAAAGAGGAAATGAAAAACTCCCTTAAAGAAATTGAGGAAAAGTCAAATAAAAAATGTGAAGAAATCAGTAAATCCCTTGAAAGCCAAGAGAAAGCAATTAAACAAATGAGGGAAACAGTTCAAGTTTTCAAAACTGAAATGGAGACAATAAAGAAGACACAAATGGAGTAATGCTGGAAGTGGAAAATCTGAGTAAATGAACAGGAACTACAGACGCAAGTATAACCAAGAGAATGCAAGGGATGGAAGAGCAGATCTCTGGCATTGAAGATACAGTTGAGGAAATAGATTCATCAGTCAAAGAAAACACTAAAGCCAACAAAGTCATGACCCAAAATGTCCAGGAAATTTGAGACACCATGAAAAGACCAAATCTAAGAATAATAGGGATAGAAGAGGAGAAGAATACCAACTCAAAGGCACAGAAAACATATTCAACAAAATCATAGAAGAAAATTTTCACAACCTAAAGAAGGAAATGCCTATAAAAATACAAGAAGGTTACAGGACACCAAATAGACTGGATCCAAAACAAAAAACAAAAAAAAGTCCCCTTGCCACATAATAATCAAACCATTAAACATACAGAATAAAGAAAAAATATTAACAGCTGCAAAGGAAAAAGGCCAAGTAACATATAAAGGCAGACCCATAAGAATAACACCTGACTTCTCAATGGAGACTCTAAAAGCCAGAAGGTCCTTGACAGACATTTTGCAGACACTAAGAGACCATGGATGCCAATCCAGACTATTATACTCAGCAAAATTCTCAATCAACATAGACAGAGTAAACAAAATATTCCATGATAAAACCAGATTTAAACAATATCTTTCCACAAATCCAGCCCTACAGAAAGCACTTGAAGGAAAAAAATCCAACCTAAGGAAGTTAGCTACGCCCATGAAAACACAGGCAACAGATAGTCCCATAACAACAAATACCAAAGAAGGGAAACATACACTACCACCAAAAAATAACAGGAATTAACAATAACTGGTTATTAATATCCATCAATATCAGTGGTCTCAATTCACCTATAAAAAGGCACAGGCTAACAGAATGGACACGAAAACAAGATCCATCCATTTGCTACATACAAGAAACACACCTCAACTTCAAAGACAGACACTACCTCAGAATAAAAGCCTGGGAAAAGATTTTCCAATCAAATGGATTTAAGAAGTAAGCTGATGTAACTATCCTAATATCTAATAAAATAGACTTCAAACTAAAATCAATCGAAAGAGATCGGGAAGGACACTACATATTTATCACAGGGAAAATTCGACAAGATGAAGTCTCAATTCTGAATATTTATGTCCCAAATACAAGGGCACCAAACTTTGTAAAAGAAACATTACTAAAGTTTAAATCAGACATCAAACCCCATACACTAGTAGTGGGAGACTTCAACACCCCACTCTCACCAATGGACAGGTCTGCCAGACAGAAACTTAACAGAGAAATAAGGGAACTAACAGATATTATGACTCAAATTGATTTAATAGATATCTACAGAATATTCCACCCTAACACAAAAGAATATACCTTCTTTTCAGCACCCCATGGAACCTTCTCCAAAATCGACCACATGCTTGGTCACAAACCAAATCTCAATGGATACAAAAAAAATTGAAATAACTTCCTGTATCTTATCAGACCACCATGGCTTAAAGTTAGATTTCAACAACAACAAAAATTACAGAAATCCTCCAATCTTATGGAAACTGAATAATGCCCAATTGAATCACCAATGGGTCAAGGAAGAAATAAAGAAAGAAATTAAAGATTTTCTAGAATACAATAAAAAATGAATGTACAAAATACTCAAACTTATGGGACACCATGAAAGCAGTGCTAAGAGGAAAATTCATAGCACTAAATGCCCACATAAAGAAGTTGGAGAAATCTCACACTAGTGATTAAATAGCACAACTGAAAGCTCTAGAACAAGAAGAAGCAAACTCACCCAGGAGAAACAGACGCCAGGAAATAATCAAATTGAGGGCTGAAATCAATAAAATAGAAACAAAGAGAACAATACAAAGAATCAATGAAACAAAGAGTTGGTTCTTTGAGAAAATCAACAAGATAGATAAGCCCTTATCCAAATTAACCAAAAGGCAGAGAGAGAGCATTCAAATTAACAAAATCAGAAATGAAAAGGGAGACATAACAACAGACAATGAGGAAATCCAGAAAATCACCAGGTCATACTTCAAAAACCTGTACTCCACAAAATTGGAAAATCTGAAAGAAATGGATGATTTTCTGGCTAAGTAACCCATACCAAAGTTAAATCTAGACCAGATAAACTATTTAAATAGACCAATAACCCCTAAGGAAATAGAAACAGTCATTAAAAGTCTCCCAACCAAAAAAAGCCCCGGACCAGATGGTTTCAGCGCAGAATTCTAACAGATTTTCAAAGAAGAGCTAATACCAATACTCTTCAAATTGTTCCACACAATACAGAAGGAACAATACCAAATTCTTTTTATGAGGCTACAGTTACCCTGATACCCAAACCACACAAAGATGCAACAAAGAAAGAGAATTACAGACCAATCTCCCTCATTAACACTGATGCAAAAATACTCAATAAAATACTGGTTAACCAAATCTAGGAACACATGAAAAAAATTGTCCACCATGATCAAGAAGGCTTCATCCCAGGGATACAAGGATGGTTCAACATACGAAAATCTGTCAATGTAATACACCATATAAACAAACTGAAAGACAAAAAACCATAGAGGCAGGCGGATCTTTGTGAGTTTGAGGCCAGCCTGGTCTACAGAGCGAGATCCAGGAAAAAGGCACAAAGCTACACAGAGAAACCCTGTCTTGGAAAAAAGAAAAAAAAGAAAAAAAACACATGATCATCTCATTGGATGCTGAAAAAGCCTTTGACAAAATCCAACACCCCTTTAGGATAAAGGTTCTAGAGAGATCAGGAATACAAGGAACATACCTAAACATAATAAAGGCAATTTACAGCAAGCCAATAGCCAACATCAAATTAAATGGAGAGAAACTCAAAGCAATTCCACTAAAATCAGGAACAAGGCAAGGCTCTCCACTCTCCCCATACTTATTCAACATAGTACTTGAAGTTCTAGCTAGAGCAATAAGACAACAAAAGGAGATCAAGGAGATACAAATTGGAAAGGAAGAAGTCAAACTTTCATTATTTGCAGACGATATGATAGTATACATAAGTGACCCCAAAAATTCTACTAGGGAACTCTTACAGCTGATAAACTCCTTCAGTAGGGTGGCAGGATGCAAGATTAACTCAAAAAAGTCAGTAGCCCTCCTATATACAAATGATAAATGGGCTGAGAAAGAAATCAGAGAAACATCACCCTTTACAATAGCCACAAATAATATAAAATACCTTGGGGTAACTCTAACTAAGCAAGTGAAAGACCTGTATGATAAGAACTTTAAGTCTCTGAAGAAAGAAATTGAAGAAAATATCAGAAAATGGAAAGATCTCCCATGCTCATGGATAGGTAGAATCAACATAGTAAAAATAGCAATCTTACCAAAAGCAATATACAGATTCAATGCAATCCCCATCAATATCCCAAAACAATTCTTCACAGAGTTGGAAAGAACAATACTTAACTATATATGGGAAAACAAAACACCTAAGATCGCTAAAAGAATCCTGTATTATAAAGCAACCTCTGGAGGTATCATGATCCCTGACCTCAAGCTGTACTATAGAGCTATAGTAATAAAAACAGCTTAGTACTGGCATAAAAACCAACATGTGGACCAATGGAATCAAATTGAAGACCCTGACATTAATCCACACACCTATGAACATATGATTTTCAACAAAAAAGCCAAAACTATACCATGGGGGGAAAAAAGCATCTTCAACAAATGGTGCTGGCATAACTGGATGTCAACATGTAGAAGATTGCAAATAGATCCACATCTGTCGCCATGCACAAAACTCAAGTCCAAGTGGATCAAAGACCTCAACATAAATCCAGTTACACTGAACTTGATAGAAAAGAAAGTAGGAAGTAGTCTGGAATGCATTGGCACAGGAGACCACTTCCTAAATATAACACCAGTAGCACAGACACTGTGAGTGACAATTAACAAATGGGACCTCCTGAAAATGAGATGCTTTTGTAGAGCAAAGAACACAGTCAATAAGACAAAACAACAGCCTACAGAATGGGAAAAGATCTTCACCAACCCCACTTCGGACAGAGGGCTGATCTCCAAAATATATAAAGAATTCAAAAAGCTAGACTTCAAAATACTGAATAATCCAATTAAAAAAAAAATGGGCTATAGAGCTTAACAGAGAATTTTCAACAGAAGCATCTCAAATGGCTGAAAGGCATTTAAGAAATTGCTCAACATCCTTAGTCATCAGGGAAATGTAAATCAAAACAACTCTGAGATACCATCTTACACCTGTCAGAATGGCTAAGATAAAAAACACTGAAGACAGCTTATGTTGGAGAGGATGTGGAGCAAGGGGAACACTCCTTCACTGTTGGTGGGAATGCAAACTTATACAACTACTCTGGAAATCAGTATGGCCATTTCTCAGAAAATTGGGAATAAGTCTTCCTCAAGACCCAGTTATACCACTCTTGGGCATATACCCAATGAATGCTCAATCTTACCACAAGGACACATGCTCAACTATGTTCATATCAGCATTATTCGTAATAGCCAGAACCTGGAAACAACCTAGATGCCCCTCAACTGAAAAATGGATAAAGAAAATATGGGACATATACACAATGGAGTACTATTCAGCAGTAAAAAACAATGATATCATGAAATTTGCAGGCAAATGGATGGAACTAGAAAATATTATCTTGAGTGAGGTAACCCAGACTCAGAAGGACAAATATAGTATGTACTCACTCATAAGTGGATACTAGATGTGAGGGAAGGGATGGCCAGACTGCAACCCACAACTCCAGAGAGGCTAGCTAACAGGGAAAGACCCTAGGAGGGACACATGGATTACCCTGTGAAGGAGAAGTAGATGAGATGATCGGACTGGGTGTGCGTGGGGGTGGTGGTGGCTGAGGGCGAGGAGTGGGGGATGAGAACATAGGGAAATGGGAGGGTCAAGCTGGAACAGGAACAGAGTGGGAGGGCAGGGAGGAAGATACCATGACAGATGAGGACATCATGGGACTAGGAAGAGGCAGGGTGCTGAGGAGGCTCTCAGGAATCCACAAGGTTGACCCCACCTTGGTCTGCTGGCAGTGATCCAGAGGGTACCTGGACTGGTCTACTCTGGTGACCATTCTAGTGAATAACCTAGCTGTCATCATAGAGCCTTTGTCCAGTGACTGATGGAGGCAGATACAGAGATCCACAGCCAGGTACCAGGCTGAGCTCCGGGAATCCAATTGATCAGAGAGAGGAGAGATACTGCAGGAGAGGGAAATTGAGATCATGATGGGAGGACATGCAGAGATGACTGGCCACACTAGTGGAAGCCCATGAACTGTGGACTGGTGGCTGTGGAGCCCCCATGGGACTGGACTAGGCCCTCTGGATACGGAAGATGGTTGTTTGACTCAAACTGTTTGGGGGGCACCCAGGCAGGGGGATCGGGATCTGGCCTTGGTCTATGGACAGGCTTTTGGGAATCCGGTGCCTGTGGTGTGACGCCTTGCACAGCCTTGGTGCAGTAGGAAGGGGCTTGGACCTGCCTAGGCTCAGTGTGCTGGGCTCTGCTGACTCCCTATGGGAGACCTTGATTTGGGGAATGTGGGGATGCGGGGTGGCTTGGGAAAGAGGGCTGGGGGTAGGAGGAGGGAGAAGGGGGGAATCTGTGGATGGTATGTGGAGTGAGTAGAAAATTTCTTAATAAAGGGAAAAAAAGAAAGCACAAAAAAATTATTTTAATTTCCACAGAAATTAAAGTATTTCTCTTTGGAAGTATGTTTTATAGAATAAAGACAATACACACAAGTACTTAAAAACAGGTATATATCAGTATTAGCTACCTCTAGTCATATTGTTACTATTCCTTTCACTTATATTTTACATACTAAACAGAGGCAACTGCAGTTAGCAAAGGTGGGGAGAGCATCTCTTAGTTCTTTATGCTCTGATGTTTTCATCAAGTGCCATTGAGACTGTCCACCACAGTGACAGAAACACACTGTTACCATGCCCTAGAAGGATAACACACCATATGCAGCCATCCAGTGCCAAGGTACTTTCCTCATTTTGATTCTGGGAAGGGTATGACCTGCCAAACACAAACAACTATGCTTCCTGCAACATGTGAGTTCATATGACAGGTATCCCCCTTCCCAACACTGACCAGGAGAGCAGCAGCTTGAACAGATGGCCCAGCTGGCCACATGGGCTTTTTCATCATTTTGCAGCTTCTCACAGGTGCTAGGACTCATCGTTTTCTGAGGTTTTGATAATCTTGACTGCTGTCTTTCCCATGGACCAATTTTATTTTGGATGTGTTTCCAATGTTCAGTATTTGACTACTGAGACATGGGTAGGAAAAATGAAACATCTTTCTAAATACCTATCTTCCCCACGTATAATCACACAGATGGCCCCATTCCCGCCATTAATTCCCTTTCCCTGGAGCCGTTTTTCTCACCTACATATCACTGCAATGTTGTGTGTGTGTGTGGGGGGGGGAGAGAACAGTAAATCACTTTGTAAGCACTTTTCACAAGCTAATACTACCGCGTGCCTAAATGAGACACGTCTCCACTCTTCGCTGGAAGGAAAAGCTGCAGAAACAAGGATACTTTTTCCTAATGGAAACCAAAGCTGAGACCATTTGTCTTCATCTGTGCTTTTGCTGGATGACAGGCAGCTGACCTAAGAAACAGGTGACTTTAGCATCTGTCCTCACATCAGGAAGGTGGCATAACATGTTCTGGTAAGGAAAAGTTGCACATTTAAGTGTAATTTCTAACTGAAAGACTTGTAGAAGGTTTAAAACAGACTAGACCTTTAAAACTGAAAAGAAACTCACATATTTATAAAACTATTTTTAGCTACACTTTTACTTTTAGCTCATCTGTGAGAGAGATTATGACTCACTCCTCTTGCGGGGTGCAAGAATATATTAGAGAGACTCAGCTGTATATTAAAGCTATACTTTGACTGGCCAAGGGTCTGTCAAAAGGCAAGCCATTTATTATAAATATTTGGTGTTATCCAGCTTTTAATATTTCAGCTGTCCTCTGATATGAAATTCTTGCATGCCCAAAATATTCCCAGACTATTTGGCAAACAGTTCAGCTCCTAAAACCTGCTGAACTAGGTAGGTAACTAACTCCCCCTGCTGAGTCTAGGCGACAAACTGGCGAAATAGCTTTGCTTCTTATGCAAATGAAGCTCAGACCATCTCCTTCCTCCATGCCTAGGGGCATGGCAGAGAGATTGACTAAGGACAATAGGACTTTTTACATAACCAGGTGCAGTAAGGACTGGAGTGGAATTCCAGAGGCAGACAGAACCACAGAGAGAGGAGAGGAGGAGTGAAGGGTGAGGCAGGAACAGGACACAGAACCGCGTGGCCAGAGAGAAGGGAAGAAGACAGAGTTTCTGTAGAGGGTAAAGCACATCTCTTGTAGAGATTATCAGGGCCAGGGGTAAGGAGCCAGGAAGAATATAGATGGAGGACAAAGGGATGGAGGAGGAAGACCAGGTCTAAAGCATAAGAGTTTCCTAAAACTATGAGAACAGGATAACTGGGCACAGAGAGGAGCTGAATGTGAGGACTCGCTTTGGTTGTCATTTTCTTTCAAATCACCACAGCAATGAATATATTTTGCTCATTATTTATCAGTTATTCTTAAAATTTGTTATTTCTTTACTTATTTTTATATTGGATTCCATGTGACATGGCCAGCCTTATACTCACTGTTTAACCAAGGATGACCCTGAACTTCAAATCCTCCAGCTTCCACCTCCCAAATGCTGAGATTATGGGTTATCAGACTTGTATGTGTTAGACTTGGCTTCTATTTTTAGTTGCTTTATTTATTTATGGGGCACAGTGTGACATTCCAATACATGTATGGCATGTAATGATCATTTCTGTCATTTCAGATATTTATTATTCCTTCGTGTTCAGAACATATGGAGTTCTGTCTAATGGCTATTTTAACTATGCCAAGGCCACTCCACCATGAATAGAACAACCAGTTTGCCTCAATATCCTACCAACTGTTCCCTTTTCTTCCAATACATCACTTCCTATTGTGTTCAATCCACCATCAATTGGTCTCTGCTTCTATTTACACTGATCTTACCAAGGTCATTACCTATCATTCCTCATGCTGAACCCAATGGACACCTTTCTTTCCTTATCTTTCCTCACCACAAACTATTGAACCCTGTTGGCCCTGCACTGCTTAGAACTCATTCCACACCTTGATTGCTGTAGTAGCCCTCTCTCTGATCCTTCTCATGTTCTGTAAACTTCTCAACATCCTTAGCTGTCAATATCTTACTCAAAGGAGAAAGGGCATTGGGTGCTTTCTGAATCAATAAACATGACCCTTTGTGATCTGGCCCCTGATTATTTCTATAAACATCATTCCTGCAATGAATCACATGCTTCTAATCACATACTTCTATTTCTGTCCCTCTCTCCCTTGACTCTAAATGCCACCGACCTACTCCACGTCCCAGGAATATGTCATGCCATATCCTGTGTCTTAGTCTTCCATGGGACACTCTCTATGTTCTTTCTCCTCCACCACCTACTTGTCATCTGTATTTGTCCTTCAGAATTCAACTCAAGAATTAGCTATGCTCCAGCTATCCCAGCAGAGGCATCAGAGTTATGAGTGAATAAATCCTCTTGGATATTTCTCCTTAGCAAATGCCTTATAGAATAGAGATAAGCTTTCCCATGAAACCATGGCAAATTATAGACCTATGGTCACTTAAATAACCAATACTGTTTTAAGCAACTTTTCAGTGGTTTGTTAGACACCAACAGACATGCTAAGCACACTCTGATGCACTGGATGTTGAACTTTGTAAAGGCAGAACCATGTTTCATAGAATATTGTATTCAAAGCAACACATTCCCTTGTTTGTGATGATCTCACAAATAAATCAATTAATAAATCAACGAACCAACCAATCATCCAGTCCATCAATAATGGCTCTCTAAACAAACTCTGATTTACTTTAAGCATTTTTCTATGAACCAAAGCATAGAATACTATAATAAGTCTTTCTCTGTCCTGCCAGCCAGCTCCTTTATTATTAATTATTATTAATTATGAAAGTTCTGTCAATAGCTTAGACTTGTTCCTAGCTATATAACTAGCTCTTATAACTTAAATTAACCCATTTCTATTAATCTATTAATCTCCATTCTGTCACATGGCTCATTACCTTATCTCTCCATACTCTGCCTTCTTCCCAGAGTTCTCTCTCTGCCCAGAAGTGCCACCTATACCTCTTGCCCAGCTATTGGTCTGTCAGCTTTTTATTATACCAATCACAGTAATACATTTTCACACAGCGTACCAATATCCTACAATAGAGAACTCTAAAAGTGGAATCAAGGGAAACATAACATAAAAGAGCCAGAGGGCCTTTCAACCTAAACTTGATTTCTGATCTCTGTGTCCACAGCCTTACCTTTCCATCCTACCACACTGTTTTCTTTTAAATGTGCCCAATTCTCCTATCCCTAATTGCACATTTACTCTGAGCCAAGCCCTGATATGGTTACCATGGTGACTCTGTTAGCATTACTGGTCATTTTCCAAATCTCTGCTATCCTGAGTCCTCCCTTCATCTTTCCACTTTCCCCTCTTCTCTAGTTCCCACCAACTGGATTGATGATTATGCACTTATCTCTTTAAAATGTTCTTATCCTCATCTTAATTCCATGTTTTGTTATTCATGTTTCTGTATTGTTACAACGCTTTCTAAATGTCTTAAATTAAAATTTTGATTTGAGAACCACATAGTTACATATCTACATTACAACACATCCCACCCAAACTCATTGAGCTTTTTTCAATAAAAGATGCAATGTCATATTAACCAGGCCTTTAAATAAAAAGAAAAGAGTGATTGTTTCAATGGCCATTGTTCTTTTCAATAAAGAAATTGTATTTCTAAGGATGAAAGTAGATAGATGTTAAAATGAATTTTGCGAAGTACCTAAATATTTGAACCTCAGTTGATGAGTTTTAGTCGTGAGCAGCACCAAGAGACTAGGTGGGAGATGACAATGCAATTAGAAAGCAACTTCTCTTGTTTGTGTTGCTCTTAAAACTCCATGAAGTAAGTGGGGCGGGGAAGGAAGGGAAGAAACATGTCCAAACTGTTTCTGTGGTATGCTTGCGATCAGCCTTCTTTATGGACCAGGGAACTCATTATCCATATCACAAGGAAATGGACAAACATTTAGGCCTGATAAGATTTCTCTGCTATTCATCAAATTCTTGAAAGAATATCGACTACAGACAGTCTCCATCACGGGAAGTTTGCATAAGGGTTTTATCTGTATGCTAAAACATCTATCAAAGCCATTCATGATTCTTTGCTAACAGAAGCTAACCCCAATTAGCCTTTTTCAATTGGGGGATTATCTTTCATGTACAAATTAATGCACATCTTGATTTTAAGCTGTGGTGACTTATTTGTTTTGTGAAACATGAAAGTCATTTTGATATTCAGACCAGAAAAAGTAATTCTAATTAAGCAAATCCCATAATGT
Organism: Peromyscus eremicus; assembly: GCF_949786415.1. Lineage (NCBI taxonomy): Eukaryota > Metazoa > Chordata > Mammalia > Rodentia > Cricetidae > Peromyscus > Peromyscus eremicus. Next base: position 1,881,933 of record NC_081418.1, on the reverse strand, counting down.
TGCAATCTTATCTAGGAAACAGCTAGGAGATAAGCATAGCTGTTTGTGAACCAACAATTGTGATAACAATTAAGGTCACCAGAGACTTATCAGTCCCTAATGAAACATCATAATTTTTCAGCCTCTGTAAGGATGCATGTACAGCACTGATAATCCTACACCCACAATGTATCTGCCTTCATACTAGGTGCTATGGAGCATATAATGTTAGGCAGCTGCCACCTTTGAACTTGTTTGCTAGCAATCTACTGGAAATATAAAGTGGACAGGGGGAATTAAATATAGGAACCAATAAATTCATGAATACAAATAAAGTACATAAAAACATCCTGAAGGAAATACAGGGACCAGCCCAAGGTGACTTTCCACTTTGTTCAAATGTCTGTATCCAGAGTACTGCCTAGGAGCCTTTAATAATGAACAGAAGAGCTGCACCAGAACCTCCTGGGCTCAAACTTTTCAATTTGGTTGTCAAAGAGAAAGCAGGTCACCAACACAAGGCAGCAGCTGAAGAGCTGTATAGAAGGAATTCAGAATCCACTTCCTTTTCACCTTCAGCATTTGGCACCCCAAGCCTGACCTTTGACACAAATCCCAAGAAGTAGGGATGGATTGGATCCCCTGTGCTGAGTCAGCTAGGACAACAGAAGCAGCCTGCCTAGACATTACAGCTGTGCTACAGTTTGAATATGGCTTGTCACCACCAAAAATCCAATGTCAGAGCTGAGATGTGATGGAAGTCAGGGAGGAAGTAAGCTCTTTCCTGCTGGACTTCACTGGTTCCTGTGAGAGTACTCAGTTATAAAGGGACCCTGGATGGCCAGCATGCTCTCTAAAATCAAGATGAAATAAGTGGGCAAGAAGAAACAAAGAAACAAGTGAAAACTGTTTCCTTTACAATCGGCTGCCTCTGGTAACTCCCCTGTCCTCAACCCTCTCTTATTATCTCCCCTAGCTCTGCAGCTTTCTGCTCTGAACCCAAGTCTCGAGACCCTTGCCAAGGGTCAAAAAGATGTCAGTGCCCACCCTTGGGCTTCCTGGCCTCCAGAACCATGAGCTAAATAAACTTCTTCCTTTTCAACCCCCAAACCAGGTAGTTGTTGGGCAACCAAAACAGACTAAGACAACCTAAAGGGAAGAGAAGAGAGCCTGTTCCTGGTACAATGCATGATATCAAATCAAAAGGAGACATGCAAAAGAGAAATTATATATAATGAACATCCAAAATGCTGTGAGAAGACTGAGGCTCCTGTGCAACAAAAAGTGAAAAGAAAAATGAATTGTGGGCGTGGCCCAGCTAGGCTCTGTGGTCTACTCTGGCTGGACAGATGGGATGTGCAGAAGGATGGAACACTAAGAGCTGGATGTTGGCTGAATAAGGGACTTCTGTGGTCAGACATGAGATCAACACAGTCTAGACAGGGACATTCAAGAAGTGTCACTCAGGAGGAGGTAGTCTATGCTTGCTTTGATTAGAATATGTTGTCATGTCTTTGGTGGGAAGGGAGGTGGGTAGCTAGATTTACTGACAAGACTATGAAGAACTATGAAGGTTCTTCTAGACCCTCACCTTTGACATTGTTGGCAGCATTCTGGGAAAACTGTGTTCACCTTTCATTAAGTGGGCACACAAATGGAAGACTGAGTAGACGTTAACTAGCCCACCAGCTCTAAAGAAAGCTCGGCAAGGTATGCATCAATGATGTTTGTATATACCAAAAGTTACTGGGGAAAACAGTCACTGGCTATGAACTGCCAGGATTTTCAATATCCTTCTCCTGTTCTGTGGGGTTCTCTACTGCATCCAGGCATCCGGGGCATCATGACAGTCCCATCACTTGTTCTTTCCCCAGACTCTACAGACTGGCACGTGAATTAGAACGCTCCTATACCACATCACTTAAGAACACACACAGGCCGAGGAGGCTGCTCAGTTGCTGTACAAGCACGAGGACCTGAGTCTGGATGCTCAGAGACCATGTAAAAGCCATGAGTGGTTTGTAGTGCAACCCCAGTGCTAGGGAAGTGGAAACAAGTGAATGCCTGGGGCTCATTAGCCAGCTAGGCTTGCCAAATCTTCATGCTCAGCTTCAGTGAGAGACCCTGGTACACACCCCCAAAATAAAATAAATAAAATAAAATATAACACGGCCAGTGAGATGGTTGAGCTAGTAGGATGCTTGTTGCCAAGCTTAAAAACAAGAGTTCTATCCATGAGACCCACAGAGGAAGGAAAGAACTGAGTCCTGCAATCTGTCCTCTGTCCTCTGACCTCCGGGCATGCACCATGAAACACACATACACACAAATGAACGTAAAATATGTTCTAAAAATACAATGGAGAGTAATTGAGGAAGACTCTCAATGTCACCCTCCAGACACATAGGCATATGTATACACACACACACACACACACACACACACACACACACACACATGCATAAATTAAAGCTAGACAAGTGTCAAGGGCTCTTGACATGTTCATCAGCCTCTTCCTATTGATGGGGCTGAGACCAAGAACCTGTGCCTAGCTACTGAAAACCACAGAAAGTCCCCAAAGCTGAAACAAAACTGCCTTAACCTTTGCATTCCCTTGATGGTCATATACTTACAACAACATTTGGTATTGCCTAATTCCATCCAGGTTTTTAACATGTTTCCAAAAGACCATTTATTTAACATCTTGTGAAGTAGATGGCTTCAAAGCATAACTAAGTTTTTGAAAAAAGATATCCTTAGAGCTACCAGCCTATTGTTGACTTCTGTAGAGCCATTATGCTCAGAAAGGGTGAAGTCCTATGACCCTGCAGCTGGAAAATCCCTGAACTCTCCTCGCATAGGACCCGCGTCCAGCACCACTCCCAGGAGGCTTTGTGTGAAGTGCATCTGTACCACTCTGAAGCCGCTGTACGCGTCCTATTGACCCACCATTCTCATCCTGGCCTTTTCTGATCCTGGGAGTATCCTGACATCCCTGTTTGGTCTGCTGGCCATAGACCTTTAATCCATGACCCTAGCATACCAAGTACAAACAGCCCCTTGCTCTGACATCTTATCATCCAGTTCTGTTTCTAATAAGAGAAAAGACAGAAGCTGAACTGGCCAATTATACAAGTTTCTCCTTATCCTGGGTGATAAAGTCAGGCCATGGGCAATTCCTACCGTCTTTCTCAGACTACAATCCCACAGCACTTTAGAAGGTCAAGACAATCTTTACCTGAGCTCAGACAAGTAAAAACATCTCTGATCTAACACCATTAGGAGGACATCAGCTTGGCCAACCACTCTTGAGCTACATGGAATGCTCATAGCAAGAAAACAGCCAGTTCCACCAACAAGAGCACCAGCACAAGACTGGACCTCTGCCACCCTGGCCTGAGCATGAAACCATGAACATAATGTGGAATGTGAGAGCTAAAGTACAAGACTCTTGGAAAGTACAAAAAGCTCTGTAAAACGTTACACTTCTAAGAGTCAAGAGGGTTTAATGAGGAAGGGCTGTTGCAGGCCTAGCAATGGAGGTGCTCCTAATGTCTGTCACTGCGAACAGAACCAGGCTTGGGTGGAGGTAGAAAATCCTCTCAAGACGTATGCATTACTCTTTCCATTAAGAAGGGAAGGGGAGAAGGGAAATGAAACTACAAATGAGAAAAGCAAAGATTCTGACAGATAGCAGGCTTCCTGTCGCTAACTACAAAGACCCCCATACCCCATTTTAGACAGAAACAGTACGCTCTTCCAGGCAGCACTGGTAAACCTTGTCTCAAGCCGGTACTGCAAACATTCCCAGTCTCCTCCAAGCAGGTAGACAATATAGCTGAGCTGTCTACAAACAGGGCAGTGCAGTATAAGTGGCTGGAGCCTGTGGTAGAGACTCTCTGAGTTCTGGCCACACAGTTGGGCTAATGCAGTTCTTTCTTCATTCTGTGATGGTTTGTTAATGCATTCCTCTGTTCTGTAATATCCTCCTCGTGCATGGCACCTCTGGCAATGGATTCCATGCTCTGCTGCTCATGTACCTCAGGGCTGTCAGTGTGCAGAACACCTGTGTCCTAGCTCTGCTCAAATACTGAGAACTATTTTATCTTTACATGCATTAGTGTGTTGCCTGCAATATGTATGTGTACCACATGCATGCCTAGTGTCTGCAGAACTCAGAAGAGGACTTAGGGTCCCCTGAAATTGCTATTACAGATGGTTGTGAGCCACCATGTGGATGCTGGGAATTGAAGCAGCATCCTCTACAGGGGCAAACAGTGCTCTTTCTTAACCACTGAGCCATCTCTCCAGCTCTGATAACTATGTTAAGTGCTCTATCTAGTTATGTAAGACCGACATTTTCTACTGTACTTCTAATGTGTCTATCAGACAGAAAATGGCTGTCCTTGGTATGTCCTACATCATGCAATGGTATTACAGGGAGACACCAAGGCCCTTGTAGCATTTGAGCAATCAAGTCTGTATTTAGAGAGCTGAGCAATATAAAATACAATATGACTCTTGTGCTCCATTGTTTCTGAGTCCAAAAGAGGATAGTAGCAATTGCACACAGAATTCTTCAATTCACTTTGCTAGAGAGGAAAATCATAGCCTCTGTTATTTATCTCATAGAATCTTCCTCAGCCATTACACGTAAGCAGGAACACACATCCTGTTTTGTTTAAAAACAAGACTGTGTACCATTTAGACCTTACAGCTTGCATTAAGTGGAATTCCAGCATGATAGTGATTTGTAAATTATAGCATATCACACAACTATGCTGGTTAGGATGTGGTCCTTGTCTTCCTGAGCTGACTGTGGTATTTCATGTTCTTCTTGAGGCATAAGATTAATGTCCAATGGGTCCATAAGAACTCCACATTGGCTCAGCCAACTCTTGTCACCTAAGTGTGCTTCACACTTAGATGATCGCTCTCCCGACACATCTTCCTCAGCTCCTTATCGATACTTCAAAGGAGAGGCTGGCCAGTTCTTCATCTAGAATTGACACCCAGAAGCACTAGCTCCTCCTTCCCAGCTCTGACCACCTGCTTCTGTTCTTCAAGTCCTCACTGTCTGTCCCAGCTTCCTGTCTGTCACACATTCAACAAAAGTCTGATTTCTTGTATGTTCACACTGAATCTTGGATCTCTCTACTATACAGGAGGCCTATGATAACTGGGTGAATCACAGAGGAGAAAGTACCCTGTATGCAGAGTGCATTCCGACAATAAACACTTCCCTCTGCCTGTGCACCCTTAGCAGGTGATATTTCCCCATATCTGGATCAATAGATCCAATTTCCAGATGTGTATGAGGACAACAGAACCACACTAAGAAGATCACAAGCAATTTCTACTAGGGTTATTTTTTTTAGTTTTTTTTTAATTTTTAAATGTTAAATTTAATTTATAAATCTAAATATATATAATTTAATATATATTTAATCTATAAATTTAAATAAATAAATATATATTTCTGAATTCTAAAATATGGAATTCATAATACATCTCAAAATATTTAAAAAGAAAAATCCTGACTAGGAAGCATAAAGCCATATTCCATGGTTTAAAACATTCTTCAAATACTCTAATATACTTTTAGAATTTTATTTCTTATTGTTTTTAGCTTAAGTTGAATTATATCCCTTTCCTCCCTCCAGCCCCTCCAGGCTCTCCTTTCTCAGACCCGTCTGTGCCCCCACGGTCTAGATGATCCCTCCTTTCCTTTGATTACATCTGTTACAAATGTTCCACATGTGGCAGGAAAGTCATCTCTAGTGGAAACACCGCTCTACCTTCCTTGTGAACAGAGCACCACTTACATCGGTTCCTCCTTGCTGACCAGAGTCTCCTTCCATCCCAGGGAGTGGCCTAATGCTCAGACTCTGGGGAGAAAGGCCTATACGCACACCTCAGAAATAATCTGTTTTTCCTATATTAAAATTGCATTAACATATTTCTGTTATTCATGATGGAGTTTGTTAATAGAATTTTTTAGATTTCTGGAACCAAACTTTTTAAAAGTTTAGGTTAGATTACATATTATTTTTAAAAAATTGTTTGAAGGAGCTAGCAAGATGGCTTGGCAGGTAAAGACACCTGCTGCCAGTCAAGCCTGATGACCTGAACTTAATTCCAAGACCATGTAGACAGAGAGATGCGACTCCCCCAAACTCCTCTGACCTCCATATACACTCCATGACACATATGCACGCACACACAATCACTAATAATAACAAATAATAAACACAATACAACTTGTTCAGATGGTTTTGATCCATAGCTGTTCAGGACTAGTTCAGGCCCAGCATTTGGGAGGTTAAGGCAGAAGGATCTCAGATGTCTCTGAGGTCAGGGGTATAGAGTAAGTCCCTGTTTCAAGCAAAATAAAATGTCAACCCCCCAAATTTCCATAATTCATTTTGTCTCTGTTGTTTTTCATGCCCAGGCACATAAATTAGGCATCTAGTTTAAAATTAAAATTACTGTGTCTTCCCATGGCACTGCCACTTCTAGAAGGGCAGGCTGGTAGGAAATAATGCACTTCAGAACAGCCTTGTGAGTGGTCAGTAACCTGTGTTTGGACAGATAACAAGGAAGTGAGGCTTAGGCAAAGGTGTCTTTGGTTGTGAGCCCAACAAGAAGAACTTTGGAAGAGAGGAGATAATTGGGGACAGGTTTCTATGACTGGTCAGTCATATAGAAGGGGGTTACAGACAAGTCAGAAGGAACTTGGTATACAACCCATTCATGGGCAGAGAGAGGAGAAAAAGATACCACAGGGGAACAGAGAAAGAAATTAAGGTGTCTCCTTTCTATTCTGCTATGGGAAGATAGAATATCTGGGTGCAACATGCAGCAAGCAAGAGCCTGCTGTGGGATCTCAAAAAGGTACAGAATGCTTCAGTTGAACCCAGAGGGTTAGAATTCCAGGAATCTGGACACCCAGGCTGAGGTGCTTCACTCTTCTGTGTCTGTCTCCAGATCTACCAGTTAGCCGGCTAGCTACCTTCTTAGTGCTCATACATCCTTACTGCGTAGAATCAGCGGCTGAATCCAAAGCTGCACTGGGACATGCTGGAATTGCACTTCAGTGCAACCTGTTCTGTGGCCAAACAAACTAATGCATGGCTTGTTCTTGAAGAAGGTGAAATCTTATATGACCAAGATCTGACCCACACAGGCATCTGAACATGAATGCATAGCAATACTCAGTGTGGGAAGGCCTTGATGACATGAGGGCTTTAATGTCACTGTGCAGGGCGGAGGATATCCCTAGTTCTCTGCAGCCACAAACCAACAAACAAACACACTCATGTAAGTCATGGAGTTCACAAACCAGTGCCTGACGTGCTGAAGAGTCATGGCAGAGCAGCACACAGTCCTCTAAAACCAGAAATCACTAAGATGGAAGGAGGTGCAATGAACTGCTGAACTGGTTCAGTGATTCCCAACCTCAGTCAGAGAAGTAAATAAGAGCAGGACGTGAAGCCATCACAGGGTAGGATTCTCCCTCATTAATCCTTTAAAGACACTCTATGCAGGGGCTTTGAGACAGCTCAATGGGAAAAGGCCCTTGCTGCTAAGCCTGACTGCCTGAGTTCAATCCCCCTGAACCCACCTGGTAGAAGGAGAGAACCAATGTCCTGTTGTCCTCTGACCTCCACACTTTTGCATGTTATAATTTAAAAAAAAAAAAAACAAAAAACAACTATCCTCAGATATAGCTGAGAAGGGACTATAAAAGAATACATTATGATTTACTAAGGCCACTACCTCAGTAATTCCCCTGGAACTCTCCATGTGTTAAATGTGTTTATAATTATCAAAATGTTCCAGCTACAACCCTTTCCTTATGTATTTTCCTTTATTGCAAAAGAAACTGATAAACATGTTCATTACCAATCCAGTCAACAAAACCGCAGTTTGCCAGGTATTTGTCCCCTCTCCTAGGCAGCTCAGCAGTGTGCTGTTCCAAAGCTTCAAATCCAAAACAGTTTTGACCTGTAGAGTAGTCTTCACTCTAGTAAACATTTTGAATGAGTAGTATAGAAAGAACTGAAGTTTTAGTTTTTGCCCAGAAACTAAAAGACTTCCTAACCTAAGGCAACTTTTAAAACTTTCACATGTTCAAACAGTATATATAATGATGTGAATTCATCCATTAGCATAAATAGAAAGTTAAAGAGATTTTATTAAAAGCATAAAGGTCTGCTACTCCAGTTATAATACTAACTTTTTAAAATGTCTTGTGCAGGCCGTGGTGGTACAGACTTGTCATCCTAGCCCTTGGGAGTGGAGGCAGGAGGATCAGAAGTTTGAGGGACTTTTCAGCATCACAGCAAGGATGAGGCCAGCCTGGGCTACATGAGAATCTCTCTCTTATAAACAAAGGGTTAATGTCTGTTCTCAAATACTTTTGAAGAACAACATCTTAGTAACCCTTGCTCCCCTGAATTAACAACAAAAGAAAAAAAGCAGTCAAGCTCTCACATTCTCCTTTGTGGATCTTGAGTTATCCATTTTACGCACTCAAACCCAATTATAATAAACAGAAAAATGCAGAGGTCATGGTCCAATTTCATGGGGAAAGTTTAAGGCTAAGAAATTCCAGGAAATTATTAGGATAAAGAGAAAAGCAAATCAACCAAACTTCAAATCTTGTTTGTAAACAACAGTGCAGTAACCCGCAGTTGTTGTCTGAAGTACACAGAGCCAAATAAGCACTGTTTCTTTAATATAATGACCATGACCTTAACCATAGGAAGGCTAAGCCAAAACCACGAAGGCTTACCCCACCCATGCTCTGCTCTGGCTCAACAGCATCATCCTTATGAAGTGTGCATATTTATATATTTATGTAACAGAACTTCATCTGTGAACTTTCCGACCAACATCAACTTGGCACCAACTCATCTGTTAATTAACTGTTAACAGAGTCTTCTAGATATGACTACTGCATGGATATTTTATCTTCTTGTTAATTAGTGATTATGCACTGGCAAGCAAAACAGTGTTTCTCTCCAATTATAGCAGAACTCTGTGATTATTTAAACTTGGCTAATTAGCATTAGAGGGTTGTACATCTTCTGGGCAAATTGTGTTTGATAATCCTTATTCAAATATACACGGTGGTTGTTGACTTGTAAATGGGGAGGGGGGGTGGCAGTTCAATGGGTATTAAATACAGCACAAGGCAAACGGGGGCCCATTAAAATCTCCCCAACTGCTCTAATGAGAGCGCCGAGGGTCATTTCTGCCTAGTTTACCATCTGTTTGGCTTCTGGCATGAGGCTCTGGTGGGAAGCAAGTGTCCTGAAGCCCATTTGGCTCACCATAGAGTAGTCCTGGGGTCCGAAGCAATTTCAGTTTACAAAGTGGCACTAAAGTTAGAACCTTACACATATGGGATGAAAACCTTTTAAATGTACACACCTAATGCCACAGAACAGAAAGGGTCCTGATTGTGTGTTTTTACTTAGACAAGAATGCTTAAGAAGAAACCTATAGCAATACTGCACACAAGACCCAGTCCCTGGTTCTTTTCTCACCCAAAGGTTGTGATAATTGAAGTTAACTCCATTTCAACAGTCAGGCCATGTCATCCAGGGCACATGTTAACAACAAAAATGATGGACACTGGGATAGGCAATGGCTTCATGGACAGGACATACACAGTAACAACTATGAAAGAAACTGGGAGGTTAGAACTGAGAAAATTAAAACTTCTACAAATCTTAAGACACCGTTGAGACAAAGGATAGGTGAGCATACAGAGGAAACTACATTGCCAAACTACGCACGCTAGACCAGCAGCCGCTGTCCTCATTTGGTTTCTGTTGCTGTGACAAGCACCAAAGCAAGAATCAATTCACAGAAGAGGGAATAATCCAGGGGAGCCCAAGCAAGAACTGAAGGCAGGAAGCTGAAGCAGAAGCACAGAAGTAAGTGTTGCTTGCTGGCTAACTTCCAGGCTAACGTTCAGACACCTTTCTTACACAGTCCAGGCCCCGTTTGCTAGGGATGGCACTACCCACAGTGGCCTGGGTTCTCCTACATCAATTATCACTTAAGAAAATGCCTTACAGACATGACCATAGTCCAATTTGGTCGTGGCAATTCTTCTATTTAAGTTCCCTCTTCCCAGGTAACTCTAGGTCTGTGTCATTTACAGCTAAATCCAACTAGGACACCAGGGTATATTAAAAAATATTGTAACTCAATAGTTGAAAACACTTATTTTTAAAAGTAGAACCAAATGGCAATCATGATGAATGAGTTAAAAAATGGAGAATTATGCAGCCATAAAGCAGAATTAGACTTTATAATTTGCAGAAAGATGGATGGATTTTGGACATCCATAGATGTCCCATAATAGACTCATAAAGAAACATATTCTGTTTTCTCTCCTATGTAGAATCAAAAGCTTTTTTCCCAAAGGCATGAAAGTAGAAAAGAAGACTATTTTGGAAGAGGAAGGGGACCAGCCCAAGAGGGTAGGGGCACATATGGACAGAATATGCTATAATTATACAAGAAAATGTCCCAATGCAGTCCATTATGCTATAGAAGTCAACTTTACAGGAGAGAACAAACAGACACCTGTGTGAAGAGAATAGTCTGGGAAGGGTGCACATCCTAGAGTGCCAGTCAAGAATGCTGAGAAGGAGAAGAGCTGGAAATTGCTGCGGGCCACAGGAATATACCATAAGAACTCAGCTGGTTAAGGCAAAGTCACTACCTGAAGGGATCAAGGAATTCCTCCAGAGGAAACCAAATTCCAAGGAGCTTTTGGTGTTACTTGGCTTGTTATATATCAGCTGTATTCTGTTATGAAAATCATGTGTGCCTTCATAGTTTTTCCCAATTGGCTTTTCCCTAAGAAGGGCTAACAGTGTGGACTGATCACTCTTTGGACATACACATTCAAGGTATTTGGAGAACAGGCTCAGGAAAGGCTTTCTCTGGAATCAGATATCTCCCTTAGCCACTTTCAAGGACTAGCAGTAATAACAAGTCTCCTGATTTAAGGTAAATTCCACAAGGAGACACTACCTAGGTCAGGTGGACGTTAAGTAATAGCTTTACACAATTTAGCTTGGACCCTCCTTTCTTACAGCCTCACTAACTTTATAGACCTTTAACTCTTTACCTCACCACTTCTAGAAATATTTAGATAACTTTCTGTGCTGACAGCTATGCTCAGCCAGAACCCCAGTTCAAGCCTCCTTGTAATTATCATTATTGGCAGCATCCGGCCAGGTCCATCCCCAGATGGAGGAAAGTACCTTATCAGAGATACCTTGGTACTCTCTAAGAACAGACTTAAGCATCCAGGCTACCTGTTTGAGAAGGCCTGACAGATGTGCCAATTAAGCTTAACTTCCTTCTTTCCCAAATCTTACCTCTAGTTCCAGATCTCCCTTTAAATATCACCAGAGGCATCTGCCTGTACACAGGTTGCCTAGCGACTGAGCACACCTTCCCCCACCCTGCAGAAAAAACAGCAGATAGCTTGGACAGATAGGAGCCACAGGAAAAAAGAAGGCAGTTTTATTTTCTCCCATGGATCTAGCAACTTACAGATTCTTAACATTTTCTACCAATCACATTTGAGGTTATAGTTGAGCATATAAGATCCCTCTTCTTAGATATTACCCGAATTTAGCCTTTAGTGAATTCATTTCCCCATTGGTCACTTCCCTTTGGGGTTGCAAATGATAATTAATGGTTATTGCCTCTCTATGTGATTCTTATCACCCCTCCATTTGACCCTGAAAGCCTGGCTTTGCACTGCTAAGGGAATACTGCTTGTAAGTGTATATATACCAGGACTTCCAGGGCATGGAGGTGGTGGGGGGGACAGAGAAGAGAAAAGAGAATGAAAGAACTAGATGGGTAAGAACTTGAGAGGAACAAACTGAGATGGGGAAGAACTAGATTGAAGGGCTAGAAGAGAGTACTAGAGGAATGAGATGGAAGATGAGGAAGAGCCAGATGGGGAAGAACAAGATGAGAGAGAAGGAGATGGGAGAGGAGCTGATATGGGAAAGAACTAGATGGAGGAGAACCTAGAATGGGCAGAACTAAAAGAAGGAATTAAGGCAGAACTTAGAGGGGACAACAGATAAATGTAAGGAGAAATTGGTCAAGAAAGGAGCTAAAAATGAGAGCAGAGTATAAGCTTGTAGAGAGAGAGAACCGACACAAAATAATAAAGTGTATGACTAAGGAGTTTCGTGTACATAGATTCATTTCTTTTTCATCAAAGATTAATTGTCAGCTGGTTGCAAATTCTTCCCGGACCCTGGGAAGGGACTATTGAGGAGCTGGACCCACATAGTTCATGATAGGAAATGATACTCAAGCCTCTCCTGTTGAGTAGGACCATGCCAATGCCTGTGTGAGACATCCACAACTTGCAGAAAATAAACGCACATTCTTTTAATTCTCCACAAAAAGTGAACATTTGACAGAAATTGCCAAGAAGCACTTGAAAAGGTGCTCAACATCTTCAGTTGGTTCGAAACTGCAAGCTAAGATCTCAACGAGTGTTCTAGAGCAGAACATTGGTCACCTTCACCAGATCAGCTGTGCCTGCTTGCAAGCCCAACAATATCCCACCTGTTGGCTGTTGATTTTCCTTCAGAGAGGGAGTGGATGGGGTCATCAACTGAGAATCCAGCTGCTCCTCAAGACATTTGCTTGCAATTCTTCCTTAACTGCATGTAGCCTCAAGCAGTGCTAGAGTATACAGAGTATGCAGGTTAGGAAGGCAAACTGAAGAAAACATCATCTATGTGGCAGTGGGAAATTCATCATCCATGCTGGGTGAAGACTTTCTGGCGAGGTTGCTTTAGGGTCTCGCATTCCCTATAAGTAGCCTCTCACCCAAGTTCTGTAAGTAAATCCTAAAAACTCACTGGTTCCCCAAGTTAGGCTTTGTGGGATTTGTGGGTTTGTTGTTGTGGCCTTGTATGGAAAAGGTAGAGATTTGTCTGACAGGAAAAGAATTCTCCCAACAATGAGATACCAACATCTGCTCACCAAAGTAACCGAAATTTAAACACTGACAATACCAAACACAGAACAAGCACAAATCTGACTCACTGTTAGTGAGCGTAGACAGATAAAGCTATTCTAGAGTAAATGTCTAACAGTTTCTTATAAAATAAAATCTAGCAATGCCTACTAAATATTCAGTACACTTAAATCAATATCCACCAAAAATTGTGTAAGAAGGTTCACGGTAGCTGCATACATAACAACCAAAAACTAAAGCAGGTCTAGGTATCCAATACAAGAATATAAAAACAAACAGAAAGACTACCCAACAACAGAATACTACAAACTACTGCTAAATGCAACATGGAGAGGTCTCAAAAGCAAATAGCTAAGAGTCATGTAGAAAAGTGCATACTGAATGAATGTATTTATTTAAAGTGCCAAAAGACGCAGCTGAAAGTTTTCCTGTGTTGCGCCTGGCCTGTGGTCAGGACAAATCCTTCTCACCCTCCGGTCCTGCAACTGCTCAGACCCAAGTAAACACACAGAGGCTTATATTAATTACAGATGATATGACCTAATGGCTTAGGCTTTGCACCAGTTAATTCTTATACCTTAAATTAACCCATTTCTATAAATCTATACTTTGCCACGTGGCTTGTGGATCACCGGTATCTTCACATCTTGTTTCTCATGGTGGCGGCTGGCAGCGTCTCCCTGCTCTGTCTTCCTCCTTCCTCCTTCTCTAGCTGGCTCAGACAATGCAGCCTCACAGACTATTTCAGTCAGGACCTGAGCATAATTCTTAATTTTCTCAGGATCCCCATAAGAATATAGTACCCTTTATCAGCAAAAAGTAGCCTAGAAAACTACGCCCACATTCCCAAAAAAATGGATTATGGATGTTTGTCTTTGTTTAGGTTGTTGGTTACAAATTGTTATTGGTCATAGTCAATATCTTTCTAAAGAAAAAGGGGGAATATAACATGGAAATATAGGATATAGATATGGTAGGATAAAAGGGTGGATTCTTGAACCTACTTTTAATGAGCAACTTGTTTAAAATGTTTTACATTGGTATAGATATCAGTTTATTGATACAAATTTAAAGTTAATTTTGTTGTATGTATATTTATACTCTTGTTTAAGGTATTATGTTTGTGCAGCTCATTTAAAATTGTAATGTATAATTAAGAAATAAAGATTAATTATTAGTCATCCTTGATAATCAAACTTATAGTCATATTAGTTAAGTTTTCTAGGTATACATAGATATATTTCAGATAGATAGGTAATCTTCAAACACTTCAAAGACCTACAGAATATGGCATATAAAATGTTTTAAGAACTTTGACTTCCTAGACATTGAGACGTGTCTGCTCCTGGCAGAACCAATCTACTTCAGAGAAGATAATGAGCATTGAAGAAGAAACTCATTATGGAGTTTGCTTTCTTTGTGGCAAAAGTTAGCTACTGGGCGAAAAAGTGCCCTTGTGTCAACTGCTTGATAATATGTTGTATAAAATGGACATACAGGATCCATAGGAAGGTGACCACTGAAATTTGCAAGGCAAGATGGTCCTTCAGGTTCCTGCTTCACAGAGAAGACTGCCAGACATTCTACAGGACACAGGAAGATGAAACTGAGAGACTCTAGGCCTATCGGCTAAAGACGGATGCCCCAACATTACAGAGGAACTTTCGATAACTGTCCAGGCAGGCAACTGTCTCTGTCATTCTAGATTTTTGGAAGTTTCTTACAATGCTCTTCCTGTTTACTTAGATAATATTCTATATCCTTCTGAAGTCTTTGATGTAGTTGAAGACTAGATGGTTATAGTTCTCCTTGGTTATGATAAAAGATAAATTAGATATGAGACCTTAGATGCACAAATATGGGATAGATAGGATATCCTCTTTAATTTTGCCAAATACAAATAGACTAGATAACTATAATTCTTGCTCGATAATTGTTTTGTTATATGTAATTTTGCTGTGTTGAAATTAAAACCCTCCTTTTAAATAGAAAGAAAAGGGGAAATGATAGGTGATGTCATTCTGTGTGCTCTGAATGTGTGTTGATTGGTTGATAAATAAAATGCTGATTGGCCAGTAGCAAGGCAGGAATTATGGGTGGGAGAGAGAGAGAGAAGAAGGAAGAAGACAGAACAGAGGAGATGCTGCCAGACGCCGCCATGAGAAGCAAGATGTAAAGATACCGGTAAGGCACAAGCCACGTGGCAAAGTATAGATTTATAGAAATGGGTTAACTTAAGATGTAAGATCTAGCTAGTGAGAAGCTTGAGCCAGTAGGCCATACAGTTTGTAATTAATATCAGCCTCTGTGTGTTCATTTGGGTCTGAGCAGCTGCCGGATGGGCGGGTGAGAGAGATTTGTCCTGACTGCAGACCAGGGACACAGGAAAATTTCCAACTACAAAAAGAAACACTAATCCACAGTAGAAAAAAATCAAAAGAGCAACTGCCTCTGGGAAGGGATGTGGGAACCAATGAGGGAAGGGCATGAGAGAACTTTCTCGGATTATGATAATACTTACTTTGATATGAATATACATTATCCTTTTGTCTACAGTTACAAGTCATATCCATCAGATATGTGCATACCACTGCATATAAACTCCACATAATGTTTGTTTACTGTAAATTTCTTTAACTGTGATGTGTAATTTTTTTCATAACAAAATGTCAAAAATGTAAACTGGCATGGCTTCAATCAAACCTTGGTACCTTAAATTACTTCTAAAATAACAAAGAGAAACAGGTCATCAGTTAGGAGTACTAGTTAACTGTCTTCAAGAGGACCCAGGTTCAATTCCCAACATCCACATGATGCTCACAACCTTCTGTAGCTCCAGTCCCAGAGGATCCAATGTTTCCTTCTGGCCTCCATGGTCATCATGTATGCAAGCAGTACACAGACCCACATGGAGGCAAAACACCCATATGCATAAAAATAAACAAAAATTAAAAAAATATCAGCTTCTTAGAATAGTACTCACACATAAGCATGGGACTATAACTAAGAAAGATAATTTATTTCACCCTTGGCCTCAAGTATACAAAGACCAGCCTTGTACACAAGGGAAAGGTCCTAAGGCCTTTGTGTTCAGTCTGTGCCCCGTGGTGGGAGCTGGTATATTTGTTAATGTGGTTCATTCTTCAACTCTTGTTTACTTAATTTAAATATTTTCTTCTCTACTAATATAACTTTAGGGAATGAACTGGTGGAAAATGTATATCCCTAAAAATTGTTTGCATACAGACTAAACAGAATATTCCAGACTCACTTGATGAAAGGAAGCTTAAGAAATACATTTAGCACAACTGTACACACATGTCCATCTACCGCATATGAACAAAGATATGCATGCAAAACATACACATAAAAAAGAAATGATGTTTTTAAAGTACAATGGAAAAGGAACCTGT
The DNA here is from genome assembly GCF_949786415.1 of Peromyscus eremicus. NCBI lineage: Eukaryota > Metazoa > Chordata > Mammalia > Rodentia > Cricetidae > Peromyscus > Peromyscus eremicus. Next base: position 1,865,496 of record NC_081418.1, on the reverse strand, counting down.
TAAAATCACAAACTAAAAGTCATGAAGTCTAAGATCCTGTACTCCAGCAGTTCTCAACAACCCCCACAGGAATCTCATATTAGATATTTACATTGCAATTCATAACAGTAGCAAAATTATACTGATGAATTAGCAATGAAAATAATTTCACAGTTGGGGCTGCAGCATTAGGAAGGTTGAGAACATTGCTTCAGACTGCACAAGTCTGACTACACCTTTCTCGCTCTATTTTAAAGTCCGAACTTGAAGTGTGGCTTAAGTAAAACAACACAAAGCAACCATGGAGCCAGTGAGAACACTTATGTTTAAAGAACACTCGACTGACATTTGAAAACTGACATTTTAAATTTTTTACCTAGCCTCCACTTCACTATAAAAGCCTGCAAGAAAACTCCCATCAGCCCACCCATCCTCACTGGATTGATCACTTTAAACAAGTGAATTAAACTAATGTTTAATTATCCGTAGAAAATAAACAAAAGCATATCTAGTCAGTTTATTTTAGCTGCCACACCAGTTCTGATCCCATCAGGCAACGAGTCTTCTCCAACTTTTTGGTGGGTGACTGCAGAGGGAGTTTGCAAGTATTTGTTGAAGCAGAGAGAACTCCTATACTCTCATGTTTTCTTAACTCAGATTTGTGCATCTTCATGGGGTACAGTTTAATTTGACACATGTATACAATGTCCAATGATCAAATCAACATCACTAATATTTCCAGGTTTTCAAACAGTCATCATTTTTATGTATTTGGAATCTTGTGTGTTTGTATTTTTATTTCAGTAATATTTTAAAACATTTCCTCATTCAATTAGCTATTATTAAAAACCAAAAAATTCATGCCAGTGTACTGTTCTTTTTTCCTTAGTACTTATTAGTCATCCTGTTATTGTGCACTTTCAAATTTCGCATCATAATAATGACTTGATGAACAATAAAATCATCAATATTTTTCATTTTGCTTGAATTTATAATAGATACCTCATAGCAAAAGAACTGTGTCATAGTACTTGAACATTCTAACAAAATACTTACATGATCTAAATTGCTTTTCTGTGGATTTGAATAGAGAGCCCATTAGGTAAAAGCATTTATTGCACTTGAAAATGACCAAAGTTCTGTTCCCAGCAGCCACAGCAGGCAGCTCCAGGGGGATCTGATGCTCTCTTCTGGTCACCATGGGCACCTACAATCATGTATGCATGCACACACACACACACACACACACACACACACACACACACACACACACTACATTCACACACTTAAAAACTCTTTATACTTCTTTTTTAGATAATGAAACCAAGATCCTCAGACCAGCAGAAACACCTGTTTTCTAGCACTGGTATTCATGTGAAACACACGTAATTTTAATCATCCATGGTAGTTTTAAAATTATATCAATACAATTTTAATTATGCGTTTTTTGTTAGAAATCTGAATATTTGCTTGAATGTGTTGAGTATTTGTCTTTCTTTGTAAATAATCTATGCTTTCAAGATTTTCCTGCTGTACTGGGCACTGGCTGCTCATTTGGTGGCGTAAAGGCTAAAAGCCTCTCTATATCTACCTTCAACTATTTACCTCTGTGGTTATTAATTTTTTAAATTATATGCACAGTTCTTGACTGTTCAGGATGCAGAAAACAGAGAAAAAAGTATTTAACATTCTAATATTGAGTCACCTGTAACACGAATCTAAAGAGGTCTTATTAAATAAAAAACCTGGTGCCAGATATCAGGGTGAAAGCTGAAAGATCAGAGAAACAGAGCAAGCCACAGCCAACCTCACCTCGACAACTTCTCAGCTGATCCTGTTTCCTCAGACTAAAAGCCTCTGAGTCCTCACTGGAATGGATCTCAGCTGAACTACTGCTAAAAAGCCTAAAAGCTTAAAAAGCTCTAGTTCCTGGTCCTCACACCTTATATATCTTTCTGCTTCCTGCCATCACTTCCTGGGATTAAAGGCGTGTGTCTTTCCCAAGCAAGACATGAGATCTCAAATCCTGGGATTAAAGGTGTGTGCCACCATGCCTGGCTCTGTTTCCAGTGTGGCCTTGAGCTCACAGAGATCTGGATGGATCTCTGCCCCTGGAATGCCAGGATTAAGGGTGTGTGCCACCACTGTCTGATCTCTATGTTTAATGTAGTGGCTGTTCTGTTCTCTGACCCCCAGATAAGTTTATTGGAGTGCATAATATATCAACCACAGTCATCCTTTATACTCAAGGACTAAAACAATTCATCACAATGTATTTTTCCTTAAAACAGTTCTTTGCACATTGTTGCATGAAAAACTGTTTCTGTATGACATAAAAAGATATATTTCTGGAGATAAAAGAAGTTCATGCTGACATAAGTTAGCAAAAGGACCAATTAAAAATTGGTTCTTGAATAGACTTCATCCAAAGACACACAGACGACCTCAAGCATGTGAGAGGTTGAGCTTCACATATTATCAAAATGAAACCAACCACAGCAAGATCCTAGTCCATACCTACAAAGACTGCAGTGACTAAAGAGCACGTCAAACCAAAACCCAGAAAATAGCAAGTGCTAGCAAGGATGTGAGCAAGCTGCAACTTGCACACATACACTGCTGGGTAGAAATGTAAGGAGATGCAGTTGCTATAGGCAACAACTGGACAGTTCCATTTTTAAAAAAATAAGCAAGATGCAGTTGATATACAAAACAGCTGGGCACTTTTTTAAAATAAAGCAGAATTACTGTATGACCCAGCAGTTCAATCCCAGCCATATACCCAAGAGGATTCAAAACATTACGTTCACACAACAAATATTTGTGCATGAAGGTTTACATGATTATTATTCATAAAACCTAAACTATCCATTAACAGACTGGATAGATAAATAAATATGGAATATCCAGGAATGGAATATCATTCAGTCATAAGTAAAAATAAAGCTCTTAAATAAGTGTCATTGTAGATGAACCTTGAAAACACGTGAATCAATCACTCATGAAAAAACACATCTGCATGAATTTACATGAGTGTCCCGACTGGGCAAATTCAGATACAAAGTAGCCCAGTGGTTTCCAAGGACTGGGGGTTGGGATGCTGAAGAACTATCTGCAAACTAGTGGTGGTGGTTATATAAAAACTGCTATATCAAGAATCACTCAATTAGGTACAAAATAGTGAATTTTACCTTTTGTGATTATTTTTCAAGACAAAACCATATTAAAAGAATACTGCTTAAGTTATTAAACTAGAATATTCCGGGCTCTTAAGAGCAGTAATCACCTTATTCCCACATAGGGCCTGTGAATATTTCACAAGACATCGATGGTTGCAAGAAGCTCCACGTGGGAAAAGCTACTGTTTACACAGCATTTTAAAGTCCATTCTAAGATACGACAGACCACAGTGTCTTACTGAAAAGGAGACAAGAAGGAAGAAAAGGAACAGGGCCAGGCAGGGAGTCAAGTTCATCAGCCTCACAATTTTTCTAGACCTGGTCACCAGCCCTTTTCTTTCCAGAGAAAACCAAAAGCCCAGCTGAATTCTTTTTTTATTAGTAACAATTTTTTCTGCTTCTGTTTTACTGTTAGAAATGTCAGCAAGTCATTCAGGATTAAAAAGATTCTTCTCATGATGGAAATAATTACTTTATAATGAAGATGAAGGATCAACAAAACACCTTTCTGGATACCATTTCTGATAGTCACATTTATTCCACCTTTAATTTGCTATTTACTAGAATTTATGTGGAGAGAAATGTTGCTGCAAGGGAACCAGGAATAGCACAATTAACTAGATAATAGCAACAACATGGTTCTGATGTATGAAAACATGTAGGAAGAGAAGTAGGCAGGGCGGCACCATCTGAACTTTAACCAAGATATTAACAATCTCTGCTATTCTGTTTTCCAAAATGGCAACTCCCACATTAACAAGTATCTTTCCACTTAGACACTCCAAGTTCTGAAAACAGTAATTTAGCTCTGTGTTCTCCTCAGAGAACAGCCTACATGTCTATTCTGTTTGGCTAAATGCAAAATTGAACACGAGAGGGATGGATAAAAACTGCAAACCGGGAGATGGCAGGAAGCACCTCATTTGGCAAGGTGACTTCATTGCACTCCTCTATTTTCAAATTCTAGAGCTGCATCCAGAAATACTCCCTAGTTCATGCTGGGGTTTTACTTTCACACACCCCCATATTTATTTCAAAGACAATTCTAGAATTATTTCTACGAATTAACAGCATTATAAAATCTACTTTTCTTAGATTTAACTACCAGGAAAGAAGTAGCCAAATTTATCTGAGTATATTTAAGTCATTTACCTAAGTCAGAACATGGTCCAAGAATGGAGTCATAGGAGAATTCTGAATGCTTGTGAGAAAACTCCAAGGAAACAAGACCTTGATTTCTTCAAAGCATAGAATTATTCTTGGAATGTGGTATGTGCTCCTCCTAGATGTAACAGATTCAATTAAATGTTTATGTGCTTCTGTGGAAAAGCATGTTTTTGCCATATGTGGCTTGTCCTTGTGATAGTACACTTTACTCATGTGATTCTTAACCCTCAGAGTATAAATTGTCTGATGTTCTGAATAAAGTTGGCTATTGCATGAGACTAGTCTGCCTCATTCATCGGCTCCATTCTGACTCCACCATCAACTAGAACAGTAAATAATTTACTGTTAACATAGAACACATTTACGAGAGAGGGGAGTCTCCAGAGCAAATACTTCATTACAGGTGAGGTGCAGCAGCATGGGCCAAGTCAGCCCTCGAAGTCTGTCCCCTAGAGCAGTACTTAGAGCCTGCTTCCTGTTAAAATTGGCACATCCCTGTGAAATAAGGTTCTCTTATCACAAAATACCAAGATTCTTCAATGTTTTTAACTAATTATTATTTTAGAAGGAAAAAACTATACCAATTTTGCTTTCATAGGAGAAATAATATTTAATTTTACTGAACTTTATTTTTCAGAATTCTTAAAAATGCTGGCACATAAGAAAGCACCCAGACAATCCAGGGCCTTGAAAGTGGTGTCTTTAACAGAAACCAGGGTTGAGCATGCCATGAGAAAGACACACCTCACAAAATTTTAACACTAGTAGACACAATTAAAATGTAAAAATCATAACTTACATAGCAACAATCTCTACCATAACCTGCTATAAAATGTATATTTTTTATTCTATTCATAAGAAATTCATTCACTCCAATATTGAGCATATTCATTTGAGCAGAAACGGAGACCTAGAAGAACTATTTATCTCAGAGTATCTTAGTTAGGGTTTCTATTGCTGTGACAAAACACCATGATCATACTGCAAGTTGGGGAGGAAAGGGTTTATTTGGCTTATACTTCAGCATTGCTGTTCACCACTGAAGGAAGTCAGGACAGGAACTCAAACAGGGCAGGATCCTGGAGGCAGGAGCTGATGCAGAGGCCATAGAGGGGTGCTGCTTATTGGCTTGCTCCCCATGTCTTGCTTAGCCTGCTTCTTATAGAACCCAGGACCAGCAGCCCATGGATGGCACTGCCCATTATGGGCTGAGCCCTCCTCCATTAATAACTAATTGAGAAAATGTCTCACATCTGGATCTCATGGAGGCATTTCCTCAGGTGAGGCTCTGTCCTCTCCAATGACTCTAGCTTGTGTCCAGCTGACACACAAAACCCGCCAGTACACAGGGCTACATTTCAACATTCCTCCAATGATTTCCAGGTACTCATGTTATCAGAGCAAAATTCTTATGGAGTCTATAGAATATCCAAAGTATTAGGGATTAATAAATATGAATAATAACAGAATATCCAAACTATTAAGGAACCAGGAAATTGATAAATCCTATCTAGAATATAGCTTTTTGCCTAAAAGAAGAAAATAAGTATCTTACTTAACATTTTCAGTGTCAACTGTATGAGCCACAACATGGGAAAGGTACTGAAGTTAAAGCCAGGAACTGTCTGTACCTTTATATGAAAAATGTTCCTTCGAAAGTCACCCCACCTACTATAATCTTAGAATAAGGGGCTGTGGAGATGGCTTGGCAAGTAAAGTGCTTGCTGGGCATGATAATCTCAGTTTTAACCCCCAGAACCCATGACATGATGATGCAGGCCTGTAATCCCAGCGTGTGTACAGGGAGATGATGTGAGGATGCAGGCCTGTAATCCCAGTGTGTGTACGGGGAGATGATGTGATGATACAGGACTGTAATTCTAGTGTGTCTACAGGGAGATGATGTGAGGATACAGGACTATAACCCCAGTGTGTGTACAGGGAGATGGGAGAGAAAGTCAAGGGATCCTAAAGCATTCATAGGCCTGGCATGCCCAGCAGCAAACAACAAAGAGACCCTGCCTCCAAAAAGGTAGAAATAAGAGCCAACATCCTAAATGTCCCCTGCCCTCCATACAGGCACTGTGGCATGTGTATGCATGCCTACATTCATACACACCATATACCTCACACCCACACACATATACACTCAATTTAAAAATTATAATTTTATAATGTATTTCCAAAGAACTACAGAGATGTCATTTCTGGAAGGAGATAAGGGATGAAGTAAAAACTTAAGTACAATGCAATATTGATTCTGGCCTATCCCAAAATATGAGGCTGGACTAAAGGGCTCAGGAAGCTCATTGTTTCTTTTGCTTCTACAAATGACAACCAGTCACTGTACCTGAGAGTACTGCTGCCCACCAGCTCTAGGATAGAAAGGGGAGAGCACAGTGGCAGCCAGGCAAGTGATGAGTTATATATCTGTCATAGATGCGTATATGCCTGTGTACACAGGTTTCTATGCAAACTTAGAAATCCCCTGAAACTTAGAGACAGCAACTTTCTCCCGTCCACACGCACATGCCTCTGCACATGCATGGGACTGGGTCGTCTCCTTAACTCCTAAAAGGTTGTACCTCCCCTTTGTTTGTTTGCACTTGTTCTGATTTGTGTGTGCAAGGCAGCCAGCAGCCAGCCTTGGGTATTGCTCCCCAGGAACTGTCTATTTTTTGAGACAGGTCTCCTGCCTGCCTTCAGCTTGCCAAGTGGGCTAATGTGGCTGACCAGTGAGACCCAAGGATCCCCCACCCCCAGCTCTCCAGCACTGGGATCGCAAGCATGCGCCACTGCAGTTGGCTTTTCAATTTCGGTTCTAGAGATGGAACTCAGGTCCTCAGGTTTACAAGATAAGCCGTGTGCTGACTGCATCATCTCTCCAGCCCCAGTCAGCTTTACATGCGTGAACCCGAGGTACTGTTGGAGGGGACAGTAGAAGTCAGAGAAGAAAGGGTTAACAGAGGAAACCAGTCAAGGAGGAGAGGAAGTGTGTTATAATGGCTCAGAAGAGTGAGTGAATTGGAACGGAGGTCCAGAGAGGTGACAGGGTATTCATCCAAACAGTGCGCATGCCCCTTTTTCCAGCTCATGAAGAGCTGCACTGTGGCTAATGAGTCTTGGGTTCAAATCCCTGTGCTAATGAGCTTGACTGGCTGAGCCTTGCTTGTTTATCCCACGGTGTACATTGAGGCCACAGGGCTGAGGCGAAAACATACTACAATGGCCTAACAAATGGCAGGAGGGGAGGGGAGACGATAAATGAGTCTTGTAAGTTTAACTGTCCTCAGGTCAGAGTCATCAGACATGCTAATTAATTTTAATCTATGGGGGCTGTACAGCCACTGATAAGTACTAAAGGATTCTGATGACCCTATTGTTTTGTGATTCCTGTAAATATTTTTTTTTCTAAATTCACACCTCTCTGGTAGCTGGTAACTTCCACATATTCACACACTATATAGAAGACAAAATATGCATATAATAGAATATTAGTCATCATAAAAAGGAATGATATACTTACTCCACAGCAACATGAACTTTGAAAACAGACTAAGCCAAAAAGGCCATGTACTACACAGTTCCACTTATAATACCCATCTAAAGCAAGAAAACCGCATGTACAGAAAGCAGAGTAGCTGCTGGAGACAAAGTGGAGGAACTGGAGAGTGACGGGGGTCCGTTTCTTTTGGATTATTCTGGACTCCAGATAGTGGAATCAAGTGTAAAATCTTGTAGAGACACTGGAAAGCAACGAAATGTATACTTTAAAATGATACCCGTATAGTGTGTGGATTCTTGTTTCTATTGCTACAAACATTTACTTATTTGGGGGGAGGCACGTGCTACAGTACGTGTGGTATTCAGAGGATGGTTTGTGAAACTCAGTTGTCCCTTTCCACCATGTGAGTCCTGGGGCTGGAACTAACCCACTGAGCAATCTTGCCCCTCCTGACTTCTATTCTAAAAGCCTCTGAGAACTGGTCATGATGCCACAACACCTGGCTTCAGTCCTTACGCTTGCTCTGCCTTGTGTCACACATACCAGTTGGCCTTCTGAGCCTTCCTTCCCCACCTGTACATTGACGGCTGGGGTAAGCCTGGCTCTCCTTGAGGTCCACTCCTGCTCCAAACTCTTCAGATAAGGAAACATCCATTTAGAGTGGACATCTACTGCCTTTCTCAGAGAAATAATTCTCACTTCTAATGAGCTTTAAAGAATGCCTACTTTGAGCATATCATATATACCAGGCACTGGAATGGATGATCTCATTTAATCTATACAATAATTTTGTGAAGTGGGCCACTCTGTTATTCTGAGTTTTCAAATGTAAACACCTAGATTTGTAGAAGGTGAATATGTCACCTAAGTTAGCAAAAAACCAGTAGGGAAGCTGAGTTGCCCCACACCAGAGATCACATAGTAAGCTACTACAGGGGACTGCTTTTCTCTACTACTTCACCTCAGCTCAGGCCTTGTGTCCTTTACTCATTTGTTGACGAATCATTCCACTTTAAGTTTATCACACCCACCCTACAGTAAGTGATTTTCAAATTACTTAGGAGTCAGGAAATATCTCTGAATTCTTTGTTATATGTCAAATACTAACCAGATAAGATTTTTCTTGATGATGGCAATAGCCGCTAGCATACCCAAATGTAATGAATAAAGCCATGCTTGGATTAATACCCAGCAAATAGGAAAAATTAATGGTGGTACTATGCCTTGTCAGTTCTGCTCCTTGTCCTACTGACTAGAGTAATTTGTTTAATTAACCTAGAATTTTCTTGTTAATTACAGATCATTTACCAGACCCAATAAAAGGTCATGCTTTGAATTACACAACGATGTACATATTACATTTATTTCACATCTGTTTATGAAGACACAGACAAAATAAATTTAACCAGATCTTTAGGTATAAAGCATTACCTTAATTTAGGCTAGCAAGTGACTGTGCCCACCACATGGGGCCCTACCTAATGAAATTGCTTGTGGCAGTTTGTTTGTATAGATAAATAATAAGCCCTAAATATGAGCCTGTATCCACAATGTGTGTGGTTCACAGACCCAGACAGACCAGCTAGGACTGACTGACTTCATCAAATGGTTAGAGGAACAAGGGCTTCCAAGTGAAAATTTGCAAAGTTGTAACAGTTCTACTTAGTTCTATTATGAAGCGTAACTGAAAGTTAGCTTAACAGGCCTTTCTTTATTTTTAGTGTCAATAAAACAAAGCAGTAACAAAAATTTGCATTGTAGCAATGAAACCTTGGCATGAAATCTGAACCCGAGACCCATGTATTAATAGATCTATCTTAAAATAGATATTTTGTAAATATACCTTGGTGTCAAATAATATTTTTAAAAAGTCAAACAATAAACTTAAAAACTTTTCATGCTAATATTTTAAAGGTAGTATTGGAGCTAATTTACAACCACCTATTAACAGCCATTAAAATGTGATTCAAAGAGTGCTTAAGAAAAAAAAAAACTAAAAAAGAACATACTTCAGGATCTGTCCACTAAAGTCCTTCCCAACACACGTATTTCAGGATTTGTTCACTAAAGTGCCCCCCCCACACACACACACATACTTTAGGATCTGTTCACTAAAGTCCCCCAATAAGCTTTGATTTCATCAAAGCTTGCCATTTTAAAAGTTTTATAGCTTAAATGACTAGATGCCTAATTAGTACTACCAAAAGGGGAAGAGTGAAAGCTACCCAGAACTCCCAATATTTGATCACACAACTGCTAACATGGCAGATGTGATGGCCGATCAGGTAAGTTTATAGGGGACTTAACTGCAAGTATAGTCACTACGCATCCGCTATGTCAACCTGATTCTCAGATCTAAGAGCGAGAATATCAAAAATTGAATCAAATCTCTAGTTTTCGAGCCAGAATATTAAATATTGAGTAAAATGAAGTTCAGCTCCGGCAAAGGAACAATTTTATATGAAAGGATATTCAAATCCCCCTTCACTGAGCAACCACAATAAGCCTTGAAGATTTACATGATTGAGCTAGATAGAATTCAAAGCCAAAGACAAGGGGAAGGAGCTTTTCTTATTTTTTTCCCCCCTGGGATACACAAAGAGAAATCCATAATTAAGCGTCACACTTCCCAGGGGCAGAGTGTTTTCTTACACTGACAAGCAAAATGAGGCATTTCAAAGCAGGCATCGCCGTGCACAATGCCATCTTTGCGTAGCTATTGTTTTAATGTATTTCTGGCTATTAGGCATTTGTCTATTTTTGGTCAGCAAGGCATGCATTTTATTTAAAGAATTCTTGTTTTGCATGAAAGGCTGTAGTTATGTTGGTAAAATTACGTTTCTACAATGGTATCTGAAGAATAATTATGGCCTTACTTGGACTGTTCTTATATGCATTTGATATTCAGGAGAGTAGCTGCAACTTTATTGTAATTAATACAATTAAAATTAACTCTAAGTAGGAAAAAAGAGTATCCAAAATCTATTTAAGCTCATATGCTATATGCTTTCCTTTCCCTTGTTTGTCACAGCTGGTTAAGCATACCACACACTAATCTTATATGTTGGAAATGCCAAGCAAACCATGCTTAAAATTCCATCAAAACAGCCAGAGACTAATGACAAATTGTGTATTCAGCAACTCTTTTGTTCTGCATCAAAGAATGAACCATATTGCTTCAGTCTCATCCCACCATAACCTCTAAACTACTCCATAACAGAAATTTTCTTAGATTTCATGTCCCATCAGTTTCCTCTCCATGCTATTACATTTATATACGGGCATTTAACTACTACCTGTACTTCCACTGCATTAGTGGAAATAGACATCAAATCACCCAAGACATTTGTTTTTTAAAATGAGGATTGGGTTCCCCTGTCCACTCACACCCCAGTTTCTGATTCACCTCATCTGGAGTAATCCTAGAACTGTGCAGACGTATTGTAGGCGATGCTGATGCTGAATAGCAAAAGATCCAGCAGTGTCTCCGTCCTGGGTAAAGTCACAAAAGGCCAGCTCAGTGACTCACTCTGCACTCCCAGTGCTTGGGAGGCTGAGACAGGAGCACTGTAGGGACTCAAGACCAACCTGGGTGACTGGGGTGTTTAACATTATCAACTTGATGGAACCTAGCATCCTCGGAGACAAGCCTCTGGACATACATGTGAGGTAAAGTGGGCAGCGTCATTCCCAACTACATTAAAAGGAGAATGCCAGCTGAGCACACGCATTCCTCATTCTCTGTGTCCTTACTATTGATGCCACACCAGGTACCTCAGGCTCCTGCCACTAGCACTTCCTCCACGGTGAGCTGAACCCTCCAATTACAATCCAAAATCAACCCTATCTCCCTGGAGTTGCGATTGTAAGGGTATTTTATCACAGCAAAAGGAAAAGTAACCAAAAAAGCTAACTGGGACTACAAAAAGCATTTTAATTAATTAATTAAAAAAATAATTAGAACATCTAAGGAGCTTTAAAAGTTACCAAACCATAACTCGAGAGCTTTTGAAACCGGACTGTACTAGAGTAGAGCCTGGAATATAAACATTGCACATATAAAATAAAAATTAATCTAAAATCCACATTGAACTGGATGTCTTGAATTTTTATCAGCTAAATTGGGCAGCCACATGGTTCAGTTCTGCTATAATAAAGTGGTAACATTTATGCACAAATATTATAAATATGATTATAGCTAGACACTTCATCTCTGAGGAGCACAAAAGGATGGGGCTAAATAAATGGACTATTTATACCTGAGAAGAAAGTTTCCTCCTGAGTTTTAGTGTTAGAGTCGATATTAGCAGATCAAAATTTTCCATGGGATCATTCCCAATGTCAAACAACCAAGCATAACAGTAAAGTGCCTACCAGTTCCTTTAAACTCCAAAGCCAAGGACCTTATCTTGGTAGACAAAGTATTGATGGGGCACAAGCTCTGATGCTCTGGACATGAGCTTTTGCAGAGGAAAATATTTATGTAATAAATAACATGAGCACATGGTAGCTCTTGATAATGCAGTGGAGGAAGCTCTTTATAGTTTTACAATTTTAGCATAAAAGCAATGATTTTGGGTCTTACATAAACAGATATTAAGTGTGCATTTTTGATGTTCTATAGAGTCTATTTAATCCCAGGTTGGCATACTGCAGCATATGGGCAAATGGGAGATTTCCAAATGGAGAATCCTCTGTGATTAATGACTCTCATGTAGCCTTCTGCCAGATCTCTGATTTAAGGACAAACACTTTACTTAAGTAATTTAAGTATTAAGTGACATTCTTTCATAAATACCCATAGAGTTAAGTTATTTTAACAAGTACTGATGAGTTTAGTTTATGTGATGCTTCCTTATTCAACAGTGTAGAACTTTTCACTTACCACCAGATTGGAATAGCTATGTCTGAAAACTGAATGATGCATGGATGTCAAAGTAAATTCCATCAAACTGAGTGAAAAACTCAAAAATTTACACAAACCCCACAGGACCAAGAATAACCATGGCAGTAGATAGAAAGGGGGACAGAAAGGCTGTCATTCCTTGGTGAGGATGTTAGGAGATGGTAACCATCATTTGATTCTGGTGGGAATGTAAACACATGAAGCTACTATAGAAACCAGCATGGAGGTCCCTCATGTTTCAGGAGCCCTGAAACAGAGCTGTCATATATTCACTCCGGTATATCCCAGGATAGCTCTGGGTCAGCACACCACAGAGAAACTTGTGCATCCACGGTGATGGCTGCACAGTTCACAACACAGGAAACAGAACCAGTCTAGATGTCCATCAACAGCTGAATGAAAAAAAAAAAGAGTAGTACATATATACAATGCAATGTTATGCAGCCATAAAATGAAATCACAATCTATCTGGGAAAATAAATGCAACTAAAAGGCATTATGTTTAGTGAGACAAGCCAGGTTTAAAAAAGTAACAGTATGTTTCACAAATATATAGAACTTAGATTTAAAATTGTGTGTTTATTTATAGACCATGAAACTAGAAAGTAGACATGAGGTGTGAGGAAAACACCTTAAAGGAGGTTGGAAATAGACAGTAATGGAATGTACATGGTAAGAAATCAGAAGGGAGAACTAAATGGGGGAGAAAAGGGAACCTACTGGAAGACTGGAGGGGCATGAGAGAGAACAATGAGAGAGCAGAGTGAGTGAGAATAAAGTATAATAAATACACATGAAGAAGCCATGTATGCTCACAACGAAAAAAGAAAAAGAGGAGGAAAGAATGAGAGGAGAGAGAGAAGAAGAAGAAATGTAGAAAAGGAAAACGGTCTCCCAAGACCATGGTTAGCTGAGTACTTCCAAAAGTTCAACACACCTAATTTTAAGCACACACATACACAAACAATTTTATATTATTTTCTCTTTAGTAACAAAAGCTGAAGACTTTTAAAACTGGTATTTCCAGAACAAAAAAGATGACATAACTGGTTCCTTCTAACAGGATAGCTTACCAAATCCAAAGGCACTGGAGCCTCCAATGCTCTGAGAAGACTGGACACTTGTAGAGGTATACAGGCCCGTCACCAGCAAGCCGTCAAAGAAGGTGCTTGTTGAGATCGCAACTAAGACACAGGAGGGGAAAGGGAACTTCAGTTAGTACAGTGAGAGTGATCAGATACACTCTGGAGTATTAGGTGTAGTCATGGACCAATTAACCAGTTATTTTTGCTCTATCTGTAGTGGACATGTACATATGTGCATGCACACACACACACACACACACACACACACACACACACACACACAAACTGCAGAGGAAACAAAAAACCTCACAACTTCAGTGTTTATAATATAATTGCTGGCACTAAATTTGGTTCAAAGTCCTACCTTTTTGCATTTATTTACATATTTTCTAGCTATATTAAAAATCTGAAAATAATGTACCATCAAATAGATCTCCTCCCCCATCTCCACTCCCACCCCTGAAGGCTATCAAAGCATGGCTGGAGTTCTGGCATTCTGCAAAACACTTTTTAAAAACATTCCATACTGTGGAAACAATCTCTCATTGGCTGAATGAGGAGCAAAGAAATGTGTTGTGTTGCTTGTCATGGGGTCCCTGAAGTTTCTCAGCAAAGCACACTAATTTGCATGAGTCAGCCTGCTCCTCTTATGAACAAGAAAGGGACCACTGTGTGCTTTATGTTTCAGAGCAAAGTCTGCAAGAGTAGTCTGTAGCAGGAATCTTAAAAGGTCTTATTAATTAAATCAAACCTGAGGCCAGTTATTGGGTTGAAGATCAGAGAGACAGAACAGGCCACAGCCACCTCACCTTGCCAATTCCTCAGCTGATCCTGTTTCCTCAGACTGGATGCCTCTGCGTCCTCATCCAGAATGAATCTCAGCTGAACTGTTGCTCAAAAGCCTAAAAGCTTAACCAGCTCTAGTTCCTGGTTTTTCACACCTTATATACCTTTCTGCTTTCTGCCATCACTCCCTGGGATTAAAGGCTCGCTTTCTGGGATTAAAGGCATGTGTCACCATGCCTGGCCGTTTCCAATGTGGCTTTGAACTCACAGAGATCCAGAGGGATTTCTACCTCTGGTATGCTAGGATTAAAGGTGTGAGTGCCACCATTTTCTAGCCTTTGTATCTAGTGGCTGTTCTATCTCTGACCCCAGATAAGGTTATTAGGGTGCACAATATTTTAGGGAACACAATACCACCACAGCGGTCCACATGATT
Source organism: Peromyscus eremicus (assembly GCF_949786415.1). Classification (NCBI taxonomy): domain Eukaryota; kingdom Metazoa; phylum Chordata; class Mammalia; order Rodentia; family Cricetidae; genus Peromyscus; species Peromyscus eremicus. The sequence continues at coordinate 1,850,453 of NC_081418.1, read as the reverse complement.
TCACAGCCACAAAGCTGAACGTTCCTCTGAAGGCTAGATTAAATCAATCTGTTTGTGTTAGGCCTCTTAAAATTACATCTTGGTCCCCACCCTAAAAACAGATCATGACCTCCTCCTTGCTATGATGGTGCTTTCTTGCCTAGCTTTGATAAGATAAAGATGATGGCATTTGGAAGAAGCAGCAGAGGGAGGTAATGACATTATTTTGGTAGTGCACAGATCAAGGCTGTCATTCCACTGGATGGCAATGAGAATGGCCAGTCATGTTAACTCTGATGAGATGGTTTAAATGAAACTCCAGGACATCCAGTGAGTAGAAATAAATGGTCGGAAACATTCATATCATACAGCATCAAACAAGACACGTGTATAATAAAATAGCCTCACATCATGCCATCTCCCAAATGGCATTGGGTGTTCGAATACATTGCCTTTCCATCTCCTAATAAAAAATAATAGTATGTTTCAGTGCTGAAATATAAATCACTCATCTGGGCTCTGAGCTCAGCAGTCTACATGCATCTCATTTAACTGTCAGAGCATGTGTGTGAGGGGAGTACTATTATTATCCCAGCATAAAAATGAGCAATGTCTAGAACAGCACTCAGGGCTAGCACCTAAATGTTTCTGATTCTTAGTCTACTTTTACTTTTGTCGCTGGGACAGGACATCCTGACAAGCAGCAGCAAGGGGAAGGCTTTCAACTCCAAATGGCAGCCCATCATTCCATTCTGGGGTAGGTAAGGCAGGAACTCGAGCAGTTAACCACATCACACCCACCGTCAGGAGTGAAGAGGGAAACAACTGCTCCACACTGTTACCTGCCTGTCTGTGCCTGTCCAGCCAGCTTCCTCCAGTCTTGCACAATTCAGGGCACTACACACAGTGGATTAAGTCCACTAACTATCAAGACAACCCTAGAGACATACCCAACCTGGCCTGAATCATTCTTCAATTGAGATTTTCCTCCCTAAAATTGAGATTGTAGGTTGTGTTAAAAGTGAACATCGACACAGCACTGTTTATTTGATTTCTCTCCTGGTTTTTTTTTTTTTTTTTTTTTTTTCTGTTCCCTTCAGATCCCAAAGTGGCAGGCACACTGGCCAGTATGTTATAGCTCTTTTACTGGATTGTACACATGCATGAAGGAAAAATAAAGCAAAACCCTCAGCAGTCAGTAACATTGTTGTAGAGAGTGAAAGGCGACGGAGGGGATAACTCCTGGGCAAAGGTAGGTAGGGGACTAGGCCCAGGTGTCACGCCTCCTCTGTTACTACATGCCTGCGTGGGCTTAGGAAACCCGCTTCACCTCTCTGTGTCTAAATTTCCTCATCTGCAGAATAATATCCTAACCCCAGGGTCTCAGAGTCTGTTTAGCTCAGCACAAAGCCCATGGTTGATTCTGTGGAAGCTGATTTCCTCTGTATCAGTGAGTTCAGTGAGAGGGGTAGGGAGAAAGAGGCAGAGAGAGACAGACAGGGAGAGACAGTTTGGGGACTGAGCGAGGCCCTCCAGCATGTTAGGGGACTGAACTAGGCCCTCCAGCATGTTAGGCCTGTACTCTTAAAAGCACCAAGCTGTACCCCCAGCCTTCTGTTTACATTCTGACACAGGATCTCATTAAAGTTCCCAGACTACCCTTGAATTTGTGATGCTCCCTCACTTTCCCACAGAGCTGAGATTATAGACTCGGCTCTCTTGACCAAGATCAATTTTTTTCAATCATTTTTGTGTCCCCTGGCTTTATGAGGTTTCGGGGAAAGTTCCTTCCTGTCAGGATACTCTTATTCCTCATCAGATTTTAACATTGTCCTAAGTGCCCTTCACAGTGACACCTAATCTGCAGTGACTCCTGGGACCCTTATTTCCCTACTTGCCCTCACTCCATGTCCCTGCAATCATAGAGGCAGTAATTAAGTTCTAATGCATCTAGATCTGGCTGCTATGGGCTCTACTATATTCCATTATACTTTGGCTCCAGTTCCTGGTTCCAAGATGCTGAAACCACAAGGGTATTTGTTTGCTATTGGAGGCAAACCTGAATTTGAGCTTTAGCTTTCTCCACACTGACTGGTAAGTGACTGGAGTGTCTTCTATGTCTCATTGATGAAAAAAAAAAGACACTATGAAGTATACTGGGAGAATTAAAAGCCACGGTGTCCACTATGTGCTGTGGGATGTTCTGTATGGCAAATGTATTGCTCTGATTGGTCAATAAATAAAACACTGATTGGCCATTGGCTAGGCAGGAAGTATAGGCGGGACAAGGGGGGAGGAGGAAAATAAAGCTGGGAAGTGGAAGGCTGAGTCAGAGAGACACTGCCAGCCGCCATGATGACAAACAGCATGTGAATATGCTGGTAAGCCACGAGCCACGTGGCAAGGTATAGATTAATAGAAATGGATTAATTTAAGCTGTAAGAACAGTTAGCAAGAAGCCTGCCAAGGCCATACAGTTTATAACCAATGTAAGTCTCTGTGTTTACTTGGTTGGGTGTGAGCGGCTGTGGGATTGGCAGGTGAGAGAGATTCATCCTGACTGTGGGCCAGGCAGGAAAACTCTAGCTACAACTATGAATCTCTAACTTCTAAAGACGATACTATGCATGTAGTAAATAATCACAAGGCAGTTCTCCTTCCTTTCTCTCTCCCAAGCCCTGACCACAGCCTTGCCTTTTCTCACTGAGAACAGAATTCTCCACAGAGCTCCTGGCATCTACATTTTCAGAAGTCTATGAACATCTGGTTCCTGGATAGTCCACATCAATGTTCTGCGGCCAGCAAAGACCCTCTATCTACCCTCCCACCAACTGCTCCATCTCTGGACATTCCCACCGAGTCAGAGCTGTGAGCAAGTGACCTCACGCCAAACAGCATCTCCAGCTTATATGTCTGCCCTCCCTCCATAAGTCTTTCATTATCTACTCATAGCTTGTGTAAAACAAATGTGAAAACACTCTTGGAGAAAAGCTGAGTATAAGACATGGGTGGCAGCTCTTTTCTCTATTGTTCTCAGAAATTCAGCACTGGTCCCAAAGGAGTGTGCCCACCCACTAAAACAAAAGTCCCTTCCCACGATGACAAGTGATGAACCCAATTCAGTGGCAGCTTCACATATTGCATAGTCCTTTACAGCCTGATAGGTCTGCATCTTTGAACTGCCCAGACAGTTTGGGATTCATTTGGTCCTATTTTCTTGGTAGAGATGTGGATACCTGTAGGGAGTGGAGAAAGTCCTGAGTGAGTGAAGTCCTAAGTTAATGTGTGCTATTCACAGGGGTAAGGTCTTGTCAAGGACCTGTGGGAAAAAGCATTCCTCAGGTGAGGCTCAGAGGGATGACCATGCCATCCTCCAGGAACCAAGTGCAAATGTTCACAGTGTTTGCAGAAAATTGTCTGCCATAGCTTTCTCCCCAGAATATTTACAGCCTGAAGACTGCTCCCTTACAGGCTGCTCCTACTTAGGCCAGCTAAACCTGTCTCCTTGATCCAGCTCTACGCCATGAACCCTGTCCTCCTTGTCTATCTGAATATGTTTACCCCACCTCCATGTTCAGCTGTGCACAACAGTCTAGCCTCCCCGTTCAACTGTATACAATAAACACACTGAGCTTCCAGGGGGCTGGGGCTGCTCTGTCCAAGTGCCCAGTCCACCCAGCTATCTTTTCTTCATTCCCTTACCAACCCAGGCAGGTACAAGTCCCCATCCATGCTGAGATCTGGCAAATACCCATTATTTGGCACTTCTAGGTGTGTTTAAATTTGATAAATCATTTCTAAACACCAAGCGAATGAAACTGAGTTATTGAGAAATCCAAGTCCCTGTCCCTTAGTTTTAAATGCCATCCATAAGCTGACTACTGCCAATTTTCTATCCCCAGTTCAGGCTTCTTTCTCAACTCTAGACACACAACAAGCTGCTGTTTGCCATCCCCACTTGGATATCCAAGAGGCATCTCAAGATCTTGCCCTCCATATAACCAACACTCAACACCTACCTCCTCCCACTGCTCAGTTGTTGGCAATACCAGCCTCTGGTTATTCAGACCTCAAACAGCTCAGCCCCCTTTGGAATCAAGCTCCTTCCATATCCCTCACACAGTCCTCCAACAAATCCTGCCAGCTCTGTTTTAAATCATCCCAAATCACACTCCAGATCTGGCCACACATCTTGCTGCTTTGAATAGCCACTGTCTCTTGCAGGGATTGTTTCGTTATTTCAGTAGCCTGGCCTTCTTAGTTATCCTCTCACCTCTACATATTGTTTTCAGATCAGTGGGATTCTTTAACAACACTCATCTGATGGATCGTGCCACCGTCCTTACAGTGTCCCCTCACTTCAGAGGAAGTGGCCTACAAAGAACTACTTGTTCTTCCTGGATTTCCCCTGCACTGTCATCTTTGCTGTCTTGCTCCATCCGAGCACTCCAGCTTCCTGGTTCAGAAGTCATGGCACCAACCATCTCTACCGCCTGAGATTCTTCCCTCCAGAAGCTGAAGGGCCAGTTCCCTCACCCCCTTCAAGTTTCAACTCAAATGCCACCCTGTCAACGAAGGCTGTCTTGACTGCCATCTGAAGCTGCAGACAGCCCTGCCCATATCCCCCACGTTCCCAGCCTCCCTTAGCTGAGTCTACATTTCTCATCTCTTTTCTGTAATTATCATTGTGTAACAAAGTGTACTGATGTATCTACTCACAGTATTTTAATTACATTTATTGTAAGTCTTGTTCTATAGAACAATGTAACTACCAAAGTAAGCACTTCTGGTGTTTTGTTCAGTAAAACATCTTGAGTGTCTAGAAAAAGTCATGACACTTTGAAGAGCTGGATAAATACTTACTGAATGAACAGTGACTAGCTCATTCACAAAAAATAATGTTGGGTTGTCTCCTCTTCAGGTTCTTTCCTGAGAACCGTGCTATAAATTCTACACTTCAGGATTTAGGTCAGCTGAATTCCATTTGGAAAATACACATAGGGAAAACAAGACAGAGAAAAGCTGGCTCTTTAAATATGTAAAATGTTTTCCAGAACACAAGACAGAGCAATGCAGACAGAAGCTAACCAGAAGACCAGCCAAAAACGTTTGTAAAACTAAAAAAGAGCAGGTTGACTTACATGTACGTTCTCATGTGAAGAATGTTTACATGGCCATCTAAGAGAACACAGTCTCTTGTTTAAAACAAATTGACTATAATCTTCTCTGTTTGCTAGACCTGAGATTTTAAAGTATTTTTAGAGGGAAAATGCGTTTTTTTGGGAAAAAAAAAAAAAAAAGCTACTCTGTTGACAGTGTGGAACAAGCCTCCATTTCCCTGTCTTTAAGCAGATGAAACGCAGCGTCACATGTGCATTGTGCCCCTCTCTATCTCCTTTCCTTATTATTTATTCATTTTTATTTTTAAGAAAGAGAAATGTTGCCCCAACTCTCGTAGAACTTCAGACCTCTCTTTCTGATCAGTGTGTCACTCCAACCCACTGCAGACACACTAGTAACCATTACTACAGAAATTAATCGCTCTGACTTCTGTGAAAAAGACCCAGAAACTATGGGGCCTCATGATCCGCAGCCATGGACCCAGCAGTGAGCACCACGTGATCCGCAGCCATGAACCCAGCAGTGAGCACCACGTGATCCGCAGCCATGAACCCAGCAGTGAGCACCACGTGATCCGCAGCCATGGACCCAGCAGTGAGCACCCTGAGCATTCAGGAGTCAAAGAAAATGATCACCGCAGGACTGGCTTGAACAAACACCAGCTGGGAACTTTCAGGAAGCTGGGATGAACATTACCACATAAAGCAGAACCAGAGCTTCTGCCCAATTGTCAACCTGGATAAACTGCGGACACTGGTTAGTGAGCAGACACGGGTTCATACTGCAAAAAACAAGACTGGAGCTGCTGCCATCACTGATGTGGTGCAGTCAAGCTACTGCTAAATTCCAGGGAACGGGGAGCTCCTGAAGCAGCCTGTCATCTTCAGGGCCGAATTCGTCAGTAGAAGAGCTGAGGAGATAGCGGTGTTTGGATGTACCTGTGTCACGGTTTTGAAGCCACACAAGAAGGTTCATTAAATGCTAACATTCTTTAAAAAACAAAACCAGCGTCAACACTGCCTCCAGCCTGGATTTCCTATTCTCATGCAGGAAATTTCAGGAGGCCTGCAGCCCACATGTCCTCATGGACTGGAGACTAGAGGCCGCACAGGCAGTGAGCACCCTTCACCTGCCTCTCTTTCTTTTTCACAAGAATTGTCTCTGCTTAAAAGCCCTGGCTAACCTGCCAGGACATCCTAAAAAGAAAACACAGAAATAAAGCACTGTATCTGCTTGGAGGCCGCTCTGGACACAGCCTCCATCCATCCCTGTTGTTCCCTATTCGACACTTCCATCTTTTCAAGAGGCAGTTTTTACCAAGGCCTCGCTCCCTACTTGTCCTGTAGTCTCAGGCTGCATCTGTCGGTCCAGTGCTTATGCACATGTACCCTCCTCACTTGACTCCACTCTCTTTGAATTTTCTGGAACGAACCGCTCAAGATCTATTTTCATCATTTGCAGCCACACCTGCCACTAACTAAACAAGTGAATAATCTTGAAAGCCTAAAAGTGGCTCCCGATAAGTGACTGGAAACACTTATTACATGGAGTATTGATTTGGCTCATGATAGAAGAAACTGAAGCTAGCATTGTGAATGAAAATTTATTTCAATCTCTACGAGTTAGCACAAAAATTTACAGCAGTCATAGGTCTCATAATATTTCATCCATTGATGAAGATGACTAATAAAAGGCAGAAATAACTACTGTTTTAAAATAGAAAACTATATATGAATCACTTTGAGAGTATGTGTGCTGTATAGATACAGATAATCCATTTTCAGAAGGTGAAAGACACCAATACAAATAACCACTAGAGAAATTTTGCTAATTTTCTGATACTGATTCAGAATGTTACCATCCCAAATTACATAGTTTAAAATGTTCCACAAATATTATTATAAAATGTTTTCTTTAAAACTATTTATGGATGAAACATCTTTGTATAAGTAAAAGTTATAATTAAGAGATACAACTTAGGACACATTAGGATAGGGAAAAATTCTACTACAATTTAATATTTGGATTATATTAACAATAAACAATTATTAGACTATACACATCTAACAGATACCTAATCAAACACACTACAAGATAGGACACTACCCATTACCCTTTCAGACATTAAATTCAATTTTTTAAAAAAGCTTAAATAACAATTCATGGCTTTAAGCACCTACCCCCTTAATCTATTTTGCCACAGGATCTACTGATACTTGCAGCCTTACAGATTTTCATGATAAAAATTGGAAAACTGTTTCGTAGGTAATACCTATCTCCTTGCAGCCAAGTTTTGTATTTTTCATAACATTAAGGTGTTGTGAACGCACTAGGTACCTTCAGTATAGACAAATTAACTACATTATGGATTTTAGGTAGAATTTTGAACTTGCTAGTATTTTTAGGGCTGAAATAATGAGTGTATTATCATCCATAATTAGAAAGCCAATGTGCCTTAGTAGATAGCACTGCCCTTTGTTCCACACCTCAAGCTTCCTCTTATCCAGAATTAGGACCCTACATTTGAACTATGGTTTCAAAGACCTCCAGGTGACTGCCATAACCAGTACCACCAGGGAAATTTCAGTGGAAATACCCTTGGATCCAATCTCACCAGAATGGGCTTTGTACGTCCTATCTTTAATGTTATTAAAGGCGCTCTCACCTAGCCTGACTTTCCTGTAACCTTTTGTTCAAATATCAGTCATTCTGTAGGTGTGAGGTGGAAACCATCTACCTCGGAATGTCTGTCTGATGTCCTGGGGAAAGCTTTCTCTGCCTCCCCAAGGACCCTAAGATCCCAGAAACTGCAAACCAGGTGATCCATGCTCCATGCTACCCAGAGGCCAGGCCAAAGGAGAGCTCCAACCCGGTTTTGTTGGATTCAGAGAGACACATGTCACAACATAAAATATATTGGCAGAATAGAGCAAAACAATGTAGCCAGAGTAATTGAAATTGAAATCTAATTTAGAAAAAAGTATTATTCATATGAATATACAAAATATGAAGATTTAAAGGGTTTTTCATGAAAACATAATTCAGCAATTAATCACAATACTTAAAAGTATCTGAGAAAATTTCGGTAGAATTTAGCATCAAACATGGTAGTATTTCTTACGTTCACAAGTACCTCGTATGTGAAAATAGGTACATATTTTATGTACATGCCACACTAATCTTGTGATAATTTTGCCTCCAAGATATCTTATACCATTTTCTTCAATCTAAAGTTTTCATGCCATTTCCTCGATGAAAAATAAGACAGGATCAAAGGCCTGAGGAGGTTATACGTGCCTCACCCACATCTGTGTGACACGGCCAGTGAGCTCAGTGCCCGGAGACTATGAATATGGATGCTGGGTTGTGGCAGCAAAATGAAAACATGATGTAGAGACACAATCCCGTCCTTATCAGTGGCTCAGAGAGCAGCTCTGTCTCAAAATGACTAATTATAGAGCCAGTTATTATCTATTATAGCTTCTATTAAATATTCCAATAAGAACCTAATACCATCCTTGCAGAAAATCACTGAGATGCAAGTCTTTAAGAACATAAATTTAGACACTGGATGCTGTTTGCATGTTACCCCAAAGTGTCTGGGCCACAAGTGCTCTAAGTCCATTAAACTCTGCTCACTTCAAGCACATTCCATTACCACACTATACAAAAGAACTTTAGCGTGGGCAGCAAAGAAGCATACAATATTTGGGGTGACGTTTCTGGTTTTCTCAAGATGACAAACATCAAAGAAGGGAAAATTGTAAAAATGTTGAAATTAATATTTAAGTATTAGTGGTGATGCTCTCATCTCTTAATGTATTTCACAGCCAGAAAATACCAACAGAAAGCAGTACTATCAATATTAAAAATATCATTGCAGTATTTTGCCTTATGAACAGAATCTTGTTTGCCTTTCGAATACAGATTAAATAGCCTGAGGAACAAGCATATTTCTCTGAAAATGAAACAAACTGAGTTTATTTGCTGCAAAATATCATCAACATCATGTGTTCAATTACTGATTTTTCTTTAAAGTGCCACCAGACCTGAGCATCAGGGCAACTAAGATCACAACGTAACTGCCATTTGAAAGCTCTGTAAGAACCTGACCCTTGAACTACTTCCCATAATTCCATTTTTCACATGGCTTCCTTCCATAGTTTCAAATATTAAGTCAGCTATTTCAATACCAACCTAACAGTAGAAAATGATAATACATTATTAAATTATATAAATTAAAATTCTGGTAAATATATAAAATTACTGGAGTCAAGTTCGCTGAGGGAAGCTGTGACTTCATAGTGGTGAGCTGAACACAGGGCTCTTAAGGAAGGAACCAGGGCTAAAGAGGTGGCTCAGCAGTTAACAGCACAGGCTGTTACTCCAGAGGACCTGGATTTGCTCTTCAGCACTCTTGTGGTCGATCACAGCCAGCTATAACTCCAGTTCCAAGGGAACTGATGCCCTCTACAGGGCTCCGCAGACACCAGGCATGCATGTGGTACACAGACATACACGAGGCAAAACACCTATATACATTTAAATTTAATTTAAAAATTAAATAATGAACCAAAAGGAAATGATCTCTGGTCAGCTTATGCGAAGAACAGAGTGAGATGACTCCTGGGTTACCCACTTCCCAACACCAAATAAAAGGGGCACGGTGGAAGAGTGACTGTCTACCTAGAGCAAGCTCTTGCCCATCCTTCTTTGCAGAAGCACGGCTAAGTGTATCATATTCACTGTTTCCTCCTTCCACACTGCTAATCTAGACCACCTCTAAAGGTGGGCTTGTATTCACATGTAATAGTCACTTTCGTAATAATAACAACAGCTAAATGATATTGGTAGAACTGCACGCCAAATGCTAGTCTAAGCTCTTAATCTTTTCAGTGTCCCTTAGAGATAAGCACTATTATTTTACCAATGAGAAAGCTGACATGGAGCAAGTGGGTGGGTGAGCTGAGTAGAATGCTTTAACTGACATATAAGAGGTATCTTTCAGCAGTGGAAGCCATGCCTCCCATCTTCGAAGTAAACACAGCAGGCCATTTCCCTTGTGACTAAGAGGCTTGATCTTCTTTGGAAGGCAGTGGACAGTGTTGCTCCCAAGCCCTACGCACAGGAGTGTCCAAGAATATGCCCAGAAGGCTGTTCTTCAGAATGCACTTCACCCCATACCTGCTACACCAATTATTATTATGGCCATTTATTACTTTATTACTTCTGTTTTTCATTTCAGATAGATCTGTACTGTTCCTTGGGGAACAAAGGAAGGAATAGGAATGGCCTCTGGGGAGCAGTAAGTGCAGCGTGGAGGACCAAAACAATAAAACCCAAGAGCCCTGGGTGTGGTGGTATTGTGTTCCCCAAAATATTGTGCACCCTAATAAACTTATCTGGGGTCAGAGAACAGAATAGAAGAGCCACTAGATATAGAGGCTAGAAAATGGTGGCACACACGCCTTTAATCCTAGCATTCCGGAGGCAGAGATCCGCCTGGATCTCTGAGTTCAAGGTCACACTGGAAACAGCTAGGCATGGTGACTCATGCCTTTAATCCCAGGAAGTGAGCCTTTAATCCCAGGGAGTGATGGCAGAAAGCAGAAAGATATATAAGGCGTGAAGACCAAAAACTAGAAGCATTTGGCTGGCTAAGCTTTTAGGCTTTTGAATAACAGTTCAGCTGAGATTCATTCTGGATAAGGACTGAGAGGCTTCCAGTCTGAGGAAACAGGATCAGCTGAGAAGTTGGCCAGGTGAGGTTGCCTGTGGCTTGTTCTGTCTCTCTGATCTTTCAGTGTTCACCCCAATATCTGGCTCCGGGTTTGTTTTTATTAATAAGACCTTCTAACAATTTGTGCTACACCTGGGTCAGTATGCTTCCAAACAGGAGAGGAACAATGCCTTGTCAACATCCTTACAACTTTGTCTCCACCAGAAAGGAGAAGCCAGAGATGAGCCAGGAATTGTGGCAGGTGATAAGACTTGTCATCTGCAACACTTAATGATATATTAAAATGCTTTCTAGGGCGTGGGAAGTGCCTTTTACAGGCTGGAAAAGGGAGCCAGGATCTCTGGGATGCCAACTGCAATGCATTTATTACAGATTCAAATGAACTACATGTACTCTGTGTATCTCATCTTCCAGCACCATCAGTAAGAAAGATATTTCCTCCTTTAAGTTGTTCTTAGCTAAAAAAGAGTGCAGTCAAACGCGTCTGGAAATCTTCCTACCCAACACACCGCGCCCCCCCCCCACACACACACATTTCTCAAAACATGAACTTAACCCTGGGGTAAAATGCATTACTCCAATGAGATTCCATCTGCGCACAGGGAGACACACATCAGAATGATGAACCTGCACTGAGGACCCAAACAATAGTTTTGAAATCTACAGATTATGCAGTCTATCCCAAACATAAATTCCTTAATCACTAGATTTGAGACCACTAGATCTCAAATATAAAGAAGAAATATGTCTTTTACTTGCACCTAAAGCAGAACAGAGATGATTTTATGGTTGACATTTATATTTGACTATTACAATTCTGATTTTTTAATCCTAAATATAATGATAGCATTGTTTAGTTTCTAGAAACAAAAATACTCTTGCTTTATAAATAACATTTTTAACTATAATTTAAAAAATTGTAGCGAAGAATCACTGGCATTTGTGATTTATGTCTGACCTTATTTTTCATGATGCTTTTATATGAGGTTGGTTGATGCTCATACATGAAAATTTCATATTGTTGGCTCTGCACTCAATAAATTATTAAAGTCATGTGAATAGGAATGTGGTGTTCAGGTTTTCAGCATGTTTTATCCTTTTGTTCTTGCTTTTTTAAAGCAAGGAACTTCTTGTCTATAATGCATCATGACTTAATAAAATTTAAGCAAAGATTCACTTTAAAAGAAAACATTTAGGGAAACTTACTGCCCCAATCTTCAATAGAAGTTCTAGGAATGTATTTCTTTTGAGTCATTGATGTCAATCAAGATTTTCTAGGCTGAGAAAAATAAGTAAAAATAAATCTAGCAATCTCCTAAGCAATGTACAGGTACGTGTATAAGTTGTACCAAAAGAGAACAAATACGTGTGATATTTTTTCCAAATCAGGTATTTTTCTATGATCAGATGTTTAAAGCTCTGACAGTAGTCAAAAAGAGGGAATCATGCCATTTTTATTCTATTTTCTTAGGTAATGTTCTTTTAATAAGAAGCGTCTCTTCTGTCTCTCTGAAAGTGGTTCTGAGGAAAGATAACTAAAGAGTGTTTGAACTCGTGTTCCAACTCCCAAAGCCGTTCCTGTTAGTGCAACTCACTCAAAACACACGCTGGCTGTGATTCCAGCTCAACATATGTGTTTACACCATTTCTAATATTTAAAGTCTTTTCACATTTGCAACAACTGTGCACTTACTCAGGAATATGTGAAGTGATACAGCTGGTACTACAGTGAATGCCACATACCAGTTATGGCATAAAATGACCAAGTGGTATTAATAACCAATGATTGATATAATTCATTATAGATGCAGTTCAAATGAATGTAGTTATAAAACATTACAAAGTTTTATTAAAGGTTTTTCTACAATATTATTTCTTGGTTTATTTTAATGTACTTCAGCTAATTATAAGCTAAAGACCAAAGAAGGCATTAAATATTTACTGAGTAAATAATACATATGACATATAGAAAATTAAATTGATTCTTGAAGTCACAACAGTAACTGATTTGTTGTAGAAGGCAAATTTTAAAAACATCCCACTTACTTTATAATCAGATTGTGTTTGTTGCTCAACTCATTCATTTATTAAACAAATATTTGTAAAGTGCCACTCTTGGCAGCAGGGTACAATGGTAAGCCATCTGCACATTTACAAAAGTCACATCTGAGTGATGCTCTAATCCACTTTTAGTAGAATCCCAAATCTATGCTTCAAAACTCACTTAATAAAAATCCCAAATTGATATTTGCTAATACTGAAATTAACAGAATAATGTTAACCAAATGGTATAAAAGAGAATGTTTCAATATTAGGACATGGCTAGTTGCACTTTTAATATACTACAAGTAAATGCTTTTTGAAAAAAATTAAATTAAAAATCATTTACACAACACATTGATAGACAGCCTCTGAGAGCTATTTAGTAATTTTTAGAAGGAATAAATGCACAGATAATTCATGTAACATTAAAATGTAATTATATATAATGTGGGTACAATGAAAAATGCTGCACTTTGTATTTCACAATGTGACGCTTGGTCTGATGAGTATTAAAAATCTCTTTTGAAAAAACAACAAATCCCTTGCAGCTAAGGACAAATTGCATCTTCAATACAGCTATGGTCTATTTTTTTCAAGGATAAGAGTAAAGAAAAATTCCAAGTGTGAATAATCAGGAAATGTCTTGGGCCAAGGACTCTGGAAAGGTGGGGAGTGACCAGGTATTGAAGACTGGTTCCATCAGAGATCTCTGCCAACAACTGAGAGATTGCTTCTCAGAATATCGTTAGCCTCGGGTTCTGGTGCAGGGTTTCCAAGTAAATCTTAATCTAGTCTTAGCACATATTTGGTTTTAACTTTTAATTTTTCTTTAAAAAAACTGACCTAAATTTTAAGTTACAGACTTAGCCTAGAAAAGCAGAGTTGGATTGAAAAGCAAGCTAACATAGAAATGCATTTTTATAAACAGATATATTGGTTATAACTATTTGTATACATAAAGGCTTAAAATGTAGCTCTAAACATATTTTTAAAAATCAGTTAAACTCTAAGATGTACTTATTCTACATTTGCCAACCTGACAAATGAAACATTCTGAAACCAAAAAACGAGAATTTGGTAGAAACATTGACCAACTAAAGTCTCCCAAAGATTAACTTACTTTCATAACTTGAACTTCCCATTACTTGAGAAGCCTGGTAAATCACAGGAGATAACTGTATGTCGTGAAATTACTAACATAAAAAAGAAGCTAAATATTTCCTTGAAGCTAGTATACCATGAAGAAAATTACCCTGCACTACATAATAAAAATGCTGGAGATGAAGAAATGAAGTTAAATTAGCATATCATGCGGAGAGTCCTTGAGGAATGCCAGCTGTACCTCTCTTTTCTGTCATTAGAATTTCTAGAATTTACTAATAGAACATCAAATGAAATAGTCTATGGTATCAGGTGTGGAGGATTACATGCCTGTAATCTCAGCATTTGGGAAGCCGAGGCAGAAAGATCAGCAGTTCAAGGCCTTTCTCTGTTTATAGCAAGTTTGAAGTAGTCTAGCTTGTACAAGATTTTGTCTCAAAAAAAAAAAGACAAAAAAAATTAACCTGTAATTTCTGGAAACTTTTTCGTAATACATGTGTTACCCATGAAATGGAGCCCTAGTGCTCCAGGAACTCATGTAAACATTTCAATACTGTGGCTGGAGAATGGAGCCACACACAGTGTTCACATTTCTCCACAGTGTACTGCACACCTGACCTCAATAACTTCCTTTTTCGTTGGTGCCTACTTTTCAAATAAACTTTACTATAAAAGCATGCAAATAAGCTGTACAGTAGGACATTGAGATGTGTAGACTTTGCATCTGCTTAGCTTCAGCGTGTGATGTTTTTGATTTACACTTTTTTTATAATAAAGTTGAGTAATTTTCTTGATAGAGGTAAAAACAAGAGTTGACTGGCTGGGGTCTTCATTAACCCCCCACAGCATACAATGGACTCACAGTATTTATAGTAGTTGTATTCTAGAGTTGTCAATGAACGATGGTTAGTTTTTCTTTTTTGTTTTTGTTTTTTTTTTGTTTGTTTGTTTTTTCGAGACAAGGTTTCTCTGTGTAGCTTTGCGCCTTTCCTGGAACTCACTTGGTAGCCCAGGCTGGCCTCGAACTCACAGAGATCCGCCTGGCTCTGCCTCCCAAGTGCTGGGATTAAAGGCGTGCGCCACCACCGCCCGGTGGTTAGTTTTTCTTATTCACTTGACTGAAGAAATGTGTTGACTGGCAAAGTGCACCTCTATGAGGACATTTCCAAGGTAAATTAGATCATCATAAGAAATCTGACCTAACCAATGAATTGACCCCTTGATGGATTCATCCTGTGATACCATTAGAGGGTGGTAAAAAGCAGCAGGGCACAGATTGCTGGCAGGGGTATGGTTCCTCACCCCGACCCCTTCCCATAGTCCTTCATTCTTTGCCTAACGGCCATCATGACATGAACTGTTCACTTCAACCACAGCCTTCCCATCATGATGGATATGGATAGAACCTGCTAACACTGTGAAGCAGAGTCAATGTTTGATCTCTTGCTTTCTGTTGAATTCTGCTCTAGCAATCTAAGAGTCTGACTGACGTCTAGGATTAGCTTCAAGTGAGCTTCAGGTGATATTTTCACTCATTTGTTAGTACAGAACTTTGGTTTATACCAATTTCAGTTTAAAGACACATGACTGAACATATGGTAGTTCACTAGCACTGAACACACAGCGACAGCACACAGCCCATGCCTGAACATAGCTATCTAACAGTCATGTGTTCTTTACAATGTACACCACAGCCTTTGACACTACATCTGAGGGCCAGCTGTATATGAGAAATGACAGAAAAAGCACAAGAACATGAAAATGTGTCGCTGTAAGCTTAGAAAAGGACAACCATTCACATGCCTGAGGGCTGAAAGAAAACAGGTGTTCGATCTCACTGCTCTCCTGCCTTCACACAACTCTCTAGAGATAGACTGGAAGCAAGGGAAAGGGAAACCACCTTAGAAGCAGAAAAGGTGATACAAGGAAAGAGAACAGCCAACAATAAGCATCAGAGCAGTCAGAAGAAATGCCATCTTCAGATACAGAGATCCACGGCCAGGCACCAGGCTGAGCTCTGGGTATCCAATTGATGAGAGAGAGGAGAGATACTGCAGGTGAGGGACGACGAGATCGTGATGGGAGGATATGCAGAGATGACCGGCCACACTAGTGGAAGCCCATGAACTGTGGACTGGTGGCTGTGGAGCCCCTATGGGACTGGACTAGGCCCTCTGGATACGGAAGATGGTTGTTTGGCTTGAACTGTTCGGGGGGCACCCAGGCAGGGGGATCGGGATCTGTCCCTGGTCTATGGGCAGGCTTCTGGGAATCCGGTGCCTGTGGTGTGACACCTTGCACAGCCTTGGTGCAGTAGGAAGGGGCTTGGACCTGCCTAGACTCAGTGTGCTGGGCTCTGCTGACTCCCCATGGGAGACCTTGATTTGGGGGATGTGGGGATGTGGGGTGGCTTGGGAAAGAGAGCTGGGAGATGGGAGAACGGAGAAGGGGGGATCTGTGGATAGTATGTGGAGTGAGTAGAAAATTTCTTAATAAAGAAAAATGAAAGAAAAAAAAAAGAAATGCCATCTTGTGAACAAATTGGGAAAAGTATAAAACACAATCATCCCACTCAAGGATCAAGAAATCTGGGGCATACACACCCATCCACCCTGCTCAAGGCAGTTCCTAGAAAAAGCTAACTCAAGCTTAGAGCATGTGGGAGCAGCAGTGTGGCCTTCCAGAAGAAGTCCTCTGGCACAGAGATGCAGATACTGGCACTGAAAAGCAGGTTGGAGCATAGCATAACAGCAAGGCTGGTGGGACCTGGGCGGGCACACTGGCAATGTGTGACAGCCGCCTTTCTGGGCACGAGACTCTGGTTTGTGGAATTTATAAACCTACCAACTCCTACTGTGGCTCATTTCAAGCTTCCAACTGTCACCTCACTGGACACTACCCTAGGAAGAAGCACAATAGCCTCATTATCCCACCCTGGAGTATTTCTCCTTACCATACAGAAAGCATAAGCAATATGAACTTTAGAGAAAAAAAAAAACAACTAGCAACTTATGAGTCATTTGCATGTATTACATTTGTTTTTAATATAATTAAATATGAATTTTTCATACTTTAAATTTTAATACTCACTTTTAAACAACTGGCTTGCAAAATTCCTGAAACTTTAATGGGGCTTTCATGAGTAGACCAAATATGCGAAGGTTCTAACATACCTAAAACACACTCCTTCCATGCTATATTCCAACTACACAGTCTATCCGACCTCTGAGACAAGCAGAATTCCCCACAAGCTGAGTTTGCCTGGAGCTGGCTGAAAGTAGGCCCTCCTCCTTGCAACAGAAGGTGCACCTAAGTTCAGCTTCTCATAGCCGAAGGGTATTCCTCTTCCAATTGGGCTGCCCATGAGCCCTGATTTTTGACAACCAGTCCCAAACAGATGCATTGTTTCCCTCCTGACTGAACCATTTTGTGGATTTTCTTTCCTACTTGCTCTGTGAAGAGATAGAACTGCAGGGGAGAAAATGGCCCCTGCAAAGGAACTAAGACTCACACCCAAGGCTCAACAGCTTGGTCCCTGCCCACTGCTCCATGGGGATGATGAGGGACACTAAAAACTTTGTTTCTCGTTTTCTAAGGGTTACTGTTCATCCATCTGATGACATTGCAGAATTTGTCTCAAATCTTCTAGGACAGCTGACAACCACAGCCTAATCTACCTTGCGCAACACTTCCAAATACCAGTAGTAGTTAGGAGATAAATCTTTGTCTCATTACAATTCCATGTTTATTTCTTGTATCTTTCCCACTGTGGTTCCTTATATACTTCACACATAGTGTGTTCTCTGTCTAATCTTTCCTTCTGTAGATTATCTGGTATTTGTCCCCTACTTCCTCATATTCAGTGAGAACCACATTTCTTCCAAGCACATTATTTCTTGTCTTTATGGGATCTATTTTGTCCTTTATCCTTTGCCAGAAGCCCATTATTCTTGAAGCTTAAGATGTAGCCAAAAACCTAATCCCATTTGTCAATGCTTATCTATATATCCAGATGATCGTATCCTATATCCCATCACTTCTCTTCCAAATCCATCTTCCAACCATCATCAGACCCACAACCTTACAACCAAAGCACCCAGTGATGATGGAAAAGGTCCATGGAGCCACTGTGCTCAAGCCTCCTGAAGCTACACTATGTTGTGGCCAAAACTTAACAGATAATCAGCATCCCCTCCTGTTGCTAGGCAACAGCACTGATGGGTAGCCTGCACTCCTATTATTCCACTTGGTGGTGGAGGCAGCACATATACTGTGGCTCAGGATCCAGGATAACAAACAGAAGCAGAAAAAAGACACTTCAGTGATTTAGGAATTCCATTAATCAAAATGTATATTCTTCCAGGTGGCAGTGAAAAAAAATGTTCACCTTACCTGCTCCTGGACAAGACAACAACCTCTGAAGAAGCAGCTACATTGGGAAGGGCCCTACATGGAACAGAATTTTCACTATATATTTAATTGAGTTCTTAACATATGCAGTTTGTAGCTAAAATACAGAGCTGTAGATATCTTTCACAGTGATTACATACATTAAAAGCCATCTATAGGCTACTTCTCCAGCATTAAAATGTTCTCAGCAAAAATTTGAAATAAGCCAATGAACTTTCTCTGCATCTTAGTTATGTCAAAGTATGCTCTGGTTTCCTGAATTTCTTGCACTTTGGTTGGTCTAACTGTACACACCATTTGCCTCCAGATCATCCCTCTTTTTTCTTCACCTTTTATCCACTCTTGAAATCATGTTAATATAATTTCTGAATCAGACAAGTCCACAGTACAACTCTCACTAAACTTATGAGGAAGTTTAGCTTTCAAATCCAATGTCACATCCTTATGTTATCTTACTGGCTCTCATGTATCACTCTAACCCTCTTCTGTTAGCCTCTATCCATGACCCTCAGCTTTTGTTTTCTCCTGCAGAATGAGATGCCTTCTCATCCTTTTCGAACAACCCCTCCACAAGCTCTTATTCATTTAAGGCTCTATCCTAGGCCCTTAGTACTTGTTCTTTTTTTTAATTAGTGTATATTAATTGTACAAAATAATGGGTTAATTATGACATTTTCTTACATGTATATAATAAATACATGTACTTCTTTACTATGACTATCTGGCAATTCCAACATTTTGAATTAACTACAAATAAATTGATCTCTAATGTTTCTCTTCTAAAGTTCAATTTGATCATGTGAATATCCCAAAGACATTCAAACACACTTCTTAAAAGTAAATCATAATTTATTTCCTTTTTTTTTTTTTTTTTTGGTTTTTCGAGACAGGGTTTCTCTGTGTAGTTTTGGTGCCTGTCCTGGATCTCATTCTGTAGACCAGGCTGGCCTCGAACTCACAGAGATCCACCTGGCTCTGTCTACCGAGTATTGGGATTAAAAGTGTGCACCACCACTACCCGGCAGTAAATCATAACTTATTTCTAGAACAATTATTTCTGAGTTCCTACAATGTGCCAGATGAGGGGAAAAAAACAATGTATGAGACTTCCTGTGACCTCATGGAGCATAAAAATTCTATTCTTCCACTTCTAATATGATACTTTCTCGATGTCCCCAAACGGTGTAGCCAACAAGCAGGCACTAAACCTAAGAAATAGAATTCTTGTGTTTCTCTTCTCCCGTCGTCCTTCTGCCTCACCTGCTCCCAGCCCGGCCACTGTTTCTCTTAAGTGTATATAAATGCTTCCCACACCTCAAATTTGTTTCTCTCTCACACTATCTCCCTCTCATGAATTGCTTCTATGTCTTTGTAACCAATCTTTCAATGTGAATTGCTTCTATGTCTTTGTAACCAATCTTTCAATGTTCTCTCTACTCTGTCTCCCCACACATTGATCAGAGAACTCTTTTTACTATATTTCCTCTCCACTCATGCCTCAGTTGAATAATCTCTTATTTCTTCTCTTTATTATTTGGATACAGAAAAAATTACAAACAATGGCCCCAAACTCTAGACTACTGTTCACCTTGTCTTTGAACAACACATTCCCTCAATGTCTATTCTGACCAACATTCTTTTCTTCCCATCACAGAATTGAGACCAGCTAAACAGACGTCTCGATTACTGAGAACATTCTTACAATCTCTGCCCCTTCCTCCCTTCCGTCCTCTTCTACCTCTCTCTGTCTCTGTCTCTGTCTCTGTCTGTCTGTCTCTCTCTCTCTCTCTCTCTCTCTCTCTCTCTCTCTCTCTCTCTCTCTCTCTCACACACACACACACACACACACACACACACACACACACACATCTCTTCTACCTTACCTCTTCCTGATAAAATTCTATTTCTTCTGCATAGGTTTCTCTAAGTTTCTGTTGGTTCATTCTGTTTATAACTATATTCTTGCTTAAAATTACAAGTGTCTGCTAACTAATCAATGTTTTAAAAATTCAGTATGTTCTACTTTCAGTCTTTAACAACCTTACATTTCAATTTTTTTTTTCCGAGACAGGGTTTCTCTGTGTAGCTTTGCGCCTTTCCTGGAACTCGCTTTGGAGACCAGGCTGGCCTTGAACTCACAGAGATCCACCTGCCTCTGCCTCCCGAGTGCTGGAATTAAAGGCGTGCGCCACCACGTCTGGCACATTTCAATTTTTAATAATTTGACTCCTATGCTCTACTGCAAGCTTCTTTTAAGATTTTGTCCATTTTATGTTGTGGTTTCTTACATCAATTTCATCTTTACTTTGTCTTACTTACGGATATATCTCTGTACATACTTGTTGCCATTAGGCATAACCTACTTTTGCAAAGAGATGGCATACACATAATAAAAGCAATCTAAAAATGTGTACAGAAAGGTTGATCAGTGGAATCAAATTCAAGACCCAGACATAAATCCATATATGTATGGACACCTGATTTTTAAAAATAAGCCAGAAATACACACCAGAAAAAAGACAGCATCTTCAACAAATGGGGCCGGTAAAACTGGATGACTGCATGTAGAAGAATGAAAGTAGATCCATAGTTATCACTCTGCAAAAACTCAACTCCAAATGGACCAAAGACCTCAACATAAAACCAGATACACTGAACCTGACAGAGGAGAACGTGGGGAATAACATTGAACTCAATGGCACAGGAAAGTACTTTCTCAACAGAACATAGTTAGCACAGGCACTAAGATCGATAACTAATAAATGGGACTTTATGAAACTGAAAATCTGCACACCAAGAATACTGTCATTAGGACTAAGCAGCAGCCTACAGAATGGAAGAAGACTTTTATCAACTATACATCCAATAGAGGACTAACACCCAAAATATATAATGAACTCAAAAAAACTGGAAATCAAGAAAACAAATAATACAATTTAAAAATGGGATACAGATCTAAACAGAATTCTCAAAACAGAAAACTCAAATATTTGACAAACACTTAAAGAAATGTTCCACATCCTATGCTATCAGAAAAATGTGAATCAAAACTACTTTGAGACTTCTTCTCAGAATGGCAAAGATCAGTAACACAAGTGAAAGCTCATGCTGGTGAGGACATAGATAGAGTAAGAAGAACACTCATCCATTGTTGGAATGAACACTTGTGCAGCCACTACGGAAATCTGTGTGGTGGCTCCTCAGGAAGATGGGAATCAACCTAACTCAATATTCAGATATATCATTCTTGGGCATATACCCAAAGGGTGCTTCATCCTACCAGAGAGACACTTGCTCAGCCATGTTCGTTTCTGCTCATTGGAAACAACCTAGAAGCTCCTCAACAGATGAATGGATAAAGAAAATGTGGTACAGTTACACAATGGAGTATTACTCAGCCATTACAAAAATGAAATTTTCAGGTAAATAGATGGAACTAGAAAAACGTCATCCTGAGTGAGGTAACTCAGACCCAGAAAGACAAATGTATATATTCGCTCACACGTGAATATTAGCTGTTAAGCTGATAACCAAGCTACAATCTGTAGAAACAGAGAGGTTAGGTACAGAGTAAGGGACTTGGGGTTGGGGGAGGGTAAGAGAGATCTCACTAGGAAAAGGAAATAGAATCAATAGTTATAGATGGATGGGAGTACTGGAATTGGAGGATCAAGTCAGGTGGGAGATGGAAGAGGGGGAGAAGGGGGAATACAGGGAGAGCTGAACTCATTCATAGCTTTACTTCATGGAAAACAGTTATTCATAAGAAATAACTAGTAAGAACTTGATTTAGTAGACATCAAAATGTAGAGCAGAGTAAGAACAGCTAAAGCTCCAAGTTAGGATCTACATACTCTAAGCTACAGAGACTATTCTGGTAAATTTATTTCCCAAAGAGGAATGAATGGCTTAATGCTTATAACAGCTGGAGATCAGAATCCTAACATAGGGATTAAAATGAATATGCTAAAATTCTCTGGTCCTAATAGCTCAGAACTGTAGGTTATTTGTCCACATTGCATGAAACACAGGACAATCTGCCAGTCCTCCAGCTGCTCAGCAACCCAGCTCAGGGTAGAGGCACATGGAGAGCCATTTGGCAAGGAGCTATAGATCTCCCACTCCATCCCACAGGCGCTCAGTCTGTGAACGAATTCTTTGTTATCGTATTAAAATTCACCACCTTCAAACAAAAGCTGCTTAAGGAAGAAAAAGTGGCTCCTAAAGTTCTTAAATCTTCTTATAGTTTATTTCTCTCATATTTCCAAAAAAATTTAATAAATCTTTAAAGCCTAAAAGCTAACCCTAATATCAAAACTTTTCTATGAACTAAAAGCCAGTTGTAAATATGTTGGCATGTAACATTTTAATTTTATGTGCAATTTTCCTTAAATCTCACATTTTTTTCTTTCTCAAAAAGTGAAAAATCTTCAAAAGGTAGTCTAATTCTATTCTATACAAAGAAAGTATCAGTAGGAATTCCTAGTCATGATTGAACAATATGGATGTCTTGTTTTACCTATGCAAACACTGTCTTCCAACATCATCTTTTTTTAGATTCAATAAAAGTACTTTGAGACTCTTCAAGAAGTAAGTGTTTGCATAAGACCCCAGAAAGCTGTGAGACAGCCACTTGGAACCTGTTTATAAAGAAGCATGTCAAGACTCGAATATCATCTCACTCTTCTAGAGCAGTGCTGAGGAAATGGTACACATCCTTGTCAACCATGAATACTTTGGGAAGGTAATTGTGAAGGGAAAGCTTATCTCATAACTATCCACATTTTTTCTGAGCCAAAATGACATCTTCAGGAAGTTTTATCTTCCAAAGAAAATAGGGAATTAATTTCTATATAAAATAGAAAAATATATTAGCAGCCAAATAAACATGAAGAATGTCAACCTTTGCTAATAATTGAAGAAAAATCAGGTAATCTCACTGAAGTTGAAAAGATCTCCTTCTCTGTGTCTCTGTCTCTGTCTCTGTCTCTCTCTCTCTCTCTCTCTCTCTCTCTCTCTCTCTCTCTCTCTCTCTCTCTCTCTCTCTCTCTCTCTCAACCATGAAGCTCTAGCGTAGGGATATGCACACTCAAGGATACTGGTGGATGGTAGAACTGTTTAGAATAATTTGTTAATCTGTCAAAAGCCTTAAAATATTCATGCTTTTTGACCTAGTAATTACACTTCAGAAATGTATCCTAAGGAAACAAAGCACAGCCAGAGATTTATGCCCAATACTATAACCTCCATGCTATTTATAAAAATGAGAAATTAGAAAACCCTAAATGTTGAATGTTCAGTGAAAGTTTACACAGGTTATTGTGCACCGACTTGAGGCTCTATCAGGCAGTCGTTAAAACACATTTTTGGGGAGTATTAATAAATATTAACATGACCAACACCTGACAGTCATGTTAAATGAGAAGAGCAAGAAGCAAACTCTTCATAGCAACTGAATCCAAAACTTTTAAAAACTGTATTTATTGTTACACAGATGTGTTCTGTGGTGATATTTTATTTGTGCTGAAATGTGGGGATATTTTATTTGTGCTTTAATAAAGCTTGCCTGAAGATCAGAGGAAAGCCAGCCACTATAGTAAACACAAAAATCAGGCAGCATACGCCCTTAATCCTATCACTTAACAGGCAGGGTCTCTGTGTGTTTAAGGCCACACTAGGGAAGAGAGCCAAGTGTGGTGAGACATGCCTTTAATCCCAGTACCAACCATAGAAACCTGGAGGTCTGTACAGACAGAGAGAAAGTAACAGAGCTGTGTAGGAAGAGAAAGTGAGGTAGCTGGGCTAAGACAGCCAATGAGAGGGCAGAACAGCAAGGCAATAAAGGCATGGGTAGACAGAAAGTAACTCACATTTGGAAGCTGTAGAGTTGGTGAGGTAAGGTTGGCTAGTGGCTTTCCATCTTTCACTGATCTCTAAGGTTTTCACCCCATATTTGGCTCTGTGTTTTTTATTTAATAAGACCTTTAGAAATTCATCTACAGTGGTCAGTTTGTAATCACTCAACAAACTGTATATTTATATCATTTTCATGTATATGGGCTATATAAATTAAACATTTGAAGGTCAATTTTGTAGAAACTCACTCAAAAGAAAAGAAACATGAAAAAGAATGATTGTAATTTTCCCAGTGATACCTCATAAATTACTAAGCAGAGGGGAGACTATCTAGAAGGCAAGAATGCTTCAAGACCCAGCTGCACTCTCTATTGGCTGTCATCTAGATTGCCATGCTTCAAGGTCCAGCTGCTCTCTATTGGCTGTGTCATCTAGAATGCCAGGCTTTGAGACCCAGCTGCTCTCTCTATTGGCTGTGTCATTTAGAATGCCATGAACTCTGAATTTTACTTCCCTCCTCAGTGAAGTTGGGGATATAATGATTTAGTAATTAGATTTTAAAAAATGTCATCTGGCATGTGTTTTATGTACAATCTGTTATCAAACTTTAAAATTACCATTGGGCAGGACATCAATCCATACTTAAAGTGAGGTTGTTAGAAGCCATCAATGAAAGCACAAACTTGAGAATAGAGTACTACTGTGTCAACTCTCTGAGCCCTAATTATTAGCATTTATTCACCAGCCCCAATTTCCACATTTCTGTCTTGATGTGGACCCTTGATGTCTCATTCTTTACAGCATTCTACCAAGTTTGAGGGTTAGTTTAGACATCTTCTAGAAATGAACTCTGATTTCTGATAAGATAACCAAATCTTGACCTTTGGTAACCAAATTGTTAATTAAAACAACTGCTTCCAGACTCAGTTAAGTATATTTCCTGATGAATGGGCCAGAAATGAAATCTGAAACCAGTTTCTAGTTGGTTTTGTTACTGAAGTCACTGTCTAGGATTTCAGTTGTGGAGACTTTTTCTTCATGGTGATCTCCTATTATCTAACACAGGAAGAATATTCTCGACCAATCTAAGCAAAGAAACGGCATTGTTAAGTGAATAATAACCTCCTTTTTCAAAATGCCAAGGAGGACCTGAGTTGGCTTCTACTCAAGAAGCATTAATGAGCCAATTCTTCCTTTATGGATGATACTGCCCTCTTGGCTACTTTTCTTGATATCCTGCCCTGAGGTCATCAGGCCCAAACTACACTGATGGAATTTCTTTAAAGACATACCATTTCCTCAGAGACAACTATTATGTTAGGAGAGCTTTCATGCCACTAAAGAAAAGAAAAGAGAAATTTCAGCCCTCCTTTCCTCTAATTAATAGTGAAAGCACTTTATATAAACTTGAACTCATTGAGATAGTGTGGTGGTTTGAATAAGAATCCTCCACCCCATTGGCTCATATATTTGAATGCTTAGTCACCAGGGAGTGGAACTATTTGAAAGGATTACAGGGATTAGGAAGTGTGGCCTTGTTGAAGGAAGTGTGTCACAGGGGGCAGTCTCTCTCTTCCTGCTGCTATAGATCAAGATGTAGCTCTCAGCTATTCAGGGTCTGCCTGCATGTTGTCTTGCTCCCCCACTATATACACCCATGATGATAATAGATTAAGCCTCTGCAACTGTAAGCAAGCCCCAATTAAATGCTTTCATTTCTAAGAGTTGCCTTCCTCAGGGGTCTCCTCACAGCAACAGAACAGTGACTAGGACACACAGGCCGGCCATAAGGCTGTCCAAAAGCCACCAAGGAATCGGAGCTTTCTTTCCTTTTAAAGAAGCTGGGTACCTTCCATTTTTTATTCAAATTTGTAAGTCAAAGTTGTATCTAAAGCTATTTCTTTCTCTATAGTATATCTACATATTTAGATTTCATGTTATTGATTTCATTCAGTGTCAGTTTCTAACCTTACCTAGCCACATGAAAATTAGTTCTCACTTACTGAAGCTAAACTAAAATCTTCAATTATAAATGTGATACCTGCTCATTCAATTTAAGGTGTATATGTACGATGTTCATCTACTACTTCGCTGGTAAGCAAAGACCCTTTCGCAATTAATACCTGCTAGGAAAGGGAAATCAGTTTTCTTCAATAGAGTATCACTAGGGAGATCAAATATACTCCATGGTATGCTCATGTTGCGGAGCAGTTGGCTAACACAAAATGGACTCTGTGTTTTGTTATGTTTGTCTTATTGCTTTTTAAAGCTTTTTTAATTTTCATTTTCTTCTTTTGTTGAGAGAGACAGAGGAAAATGGTGTGTGTGTATAGGGAGGTAGGATGGTTCTGGTGGGAGTTGTAGGAAAAAGAATGTAATCACATATTGCTTTTAAAAATTGCTAAAAATACATTAATTTATAAAAGGAGAGCAAATAATCTCTTAAATCTAAAATGTTATAATCAAAACAGAGTGTTAATAATGCCCCAGACTGTTTCAGAGGTCAGAACAGCCAGGAAGGGACACCTCTAAAAGACTCTGTACTCTTTGTTAGCATCTCCTCATTGGCCCTGGGATATGTCACTCACAAGTAAGATTATATGACATTCACCTTCCCATGTTTCACTTAGTATAATGAAAGACACATCTCATAAGCCCACTTAGGACATTTAGAGACTACTGGTTTTCAACCTTACCAACGATCTAAGAAAACAAGATTCGTAGGCAAGAAGTGGAAGCGGTAGGAAAGAAGACCCACAGAATCTGAATGTTTACTAGGTATTGCAAATCATTGCTGTTAGAGAACCACTACTTTGTGTCTTAATTTACAGAAGTGCAAATGGAATTATTTGAAGACTCAAACATCAAACACACTTCACTTTATTCTCATTGTGGAGATGGAAGTGGCAATAACTGCACCCTTAACATGACTCAAAGATCACAATGACTTTCTCCTAAAGTGATCACAATACGCTATCTGTGACAGAGAAGACCAAAAGCCAGAAATGGTGGTACAAGCCTGTAACCCCAGCTTTTGGAAGTCAGAAACAAGAGCTCATAAATTCCAGCCACTCTAGACTAAACAGTGAGCTACAGGTCTGTCTTGGACACACAGTAAAATCTTGTCTCAAAAAAAACCACAAAACTTTTTAAAACATCCCATCAATGTGAATCTCATTTTCCCCTTTAGAAAGAAGTTGCTCTCTTGGTAGAAGGAAGGCAGGTTTAGCTCTGTCATAAGGAGTGTGAAAGGGGTGGAGAGTGAGTTGGAGATCAAACAGGGCGCTGAGGCACAACCTGGATTAAAACTGTGCTATCTGCCCTGAGTTAGAGGCAAACTTCCATACTCATCACCAGCCTCTTGGACTAACTATGCAAAGCTCTGCTCATGAGATTTAATGAAGGGAAGCAGCATGAGAATGGGAATTAAAGGAGACCTCCTTGAGGCTACACTCGAGCTAAGTATGCAAACTGGAAGAGAAAATACTTCTGAGAAATAAGTATATTAGCCAAAATTAAGTGCTAAGGAATTCTAAAAGGCTTTAAGTAATAAATTAGAGATTACTAGTTTCCCTTTAACCCTTACAAACAATTATCTGAAATTCAAGTCTTTTTAGATCGTAAGATAATATTGGACCTATTTAGATTGCCTTAGGGTTTGAGCGGCACATACTGCCAAGAACATATTTCCTGCAGATTTGGTGACTACAATGGGACTTGTGGTTGCCCAGGTCCTGGAACTCCCAGGATGGACCAACTGCCTCCAGAAACTTACTAGAGGAAAGTGGAGATAAACTGTGGGACTGTACACTGGGCCATATAGGAAGGGTAGCAGTGGCATTTTTCACTAATAAATAAATGAGTAATCCATAGTGATATCTGTTTCTACTATAGAGTTGTTGGAGCATGGTAGCCTGGGTGACAGAGGAAGAAGTATGCTCTGGTAATTCTTCTAGGGAGAAATACTGCAGCTGATCATCTGCCAGGGGCTTGAAGAATAGGACCAGAAGTCCAGTATCAGCCAAGTCTAGTTCAAATCAAGAGTAAGTTAAGTTGCATATGTAACACATTACATTGGATTACAGCACAGCCATTAGAGAGCTCCCTGATATCTCACTACCAGTGAAGAAGGAAAGGGTGTGGGGACATTACTGGGGGACATGAAGACTTAGGAAGTCAGATGTGTAGCAGTTACACTACCATCTCTTGAAGATGGACTCCTGACTGATGAAACTATCAGAGACTGAGTAGCTGGCTCCTAGATTGTGGGGTGTGATGGCTCCCGTGGTGGCAAGACACCGGGGCTCAACAGCAATTCAACCCTAGAGCTTTTCAGAATCTGATGCAAGCAAATAAACCACCAAAGACCACAACAGCAGCAAGATTCTGGGGGTAAGAAATGGCTCTATGCTTGTTTCTTGGAGATGGTAAGACTGACCTCCAGCATGGCTACTAATCCGCCTTTGCAGAGCCTGCCATCTGTGTTTCCTGAGAAGACAACAATCTCAGCTCTGAAGAATTCAGGTTTGGTTCCTTCTGTTTTAAAGCCGTGGACAGCCTTGTAATTCAATTATCTTGATTGTTATTTGTTAAGTATCTACCTTGGCACTACCTCCAGTTCATCCTCCAACTAAAGTTAGAGGAAGGATCATATGGAGAGTTTTGCTCACTGAGAAAGAAGACAAGCCACAAATAGAAAGAACCCTTGAATTATACTGTCAAATATCGAGACCCAGGGTGCTGGGAACATCTTGAAAACCAGAGACAAGCACTAGAGGACAAAACAGATTGACATGAGACAGTCCTTCAGGACTTCCAACCTTGACAAAGCAATTATGCAACTGTATTCATGCAAGGATATATCCTGATGATGCACCCTCAATCATTTTTTGTTTTGTTTTCAAGACAGGGTTTCTCTGTGTAGCTTTACACCTTTCCTAGATCTCACTCTGTAGACCGGGCTGGCCTCAAACATACAAAGATCCACCTGTCTCTGCCTCCTGAGTGTTGGGATTAAAGGCCTGTGCTACCACCGCCCACCCTCAGTCCATTTTTTTAATCTCTTAAAACCTTTAATACAAAATTAAAATTAAACATTTACTCTATACATATTTCTTTACCCACGGGTTTTTAAGACAAAGTCTCACTCTAGCCCAGGATGGCCTCAGTTTAAAGTCATCTTAAGGCTTCAGTTCGAGTGCTAAAATTATGTGCATGTATTATCATCTCCTCTAAAATTTGTCTTTTTATCATTACATCTAATTTATTAATTTATTTACTGTGTGACAACAATAATTAAAGAAGATATCATGAATGGGGGCACACAAGTAGGTTGGAGTGATGTAGATACAGTGCTCATGTATGTAGTTCTCAATCAAGTAAAACATCAGCTGAAAGTAACAATCAAGATAACTGATGTTCAGGAAACTTAGATGTCTGCGTACTTACAGCCTACTTTCCTATAACCAGATACACTTTTCAGAGATTACAGATGGTTTAGACACCCACAGTGTCCTAGAGTAGCACTTACAGAAGAGGCCCTTTGAGAAGTTAGACCTCTAGGTAGAGAGACACGACACTGTCTGCTCCCTTAAGAGTTAATCCAAGGGAGCCCCTCTCAGAAAAGCCAATTCACCTTAAGCTATGATCAAGAAGTAGAAGGAATAATTATCTCTTTAATAGTTCAATTTCCCTCCGAGGGCCCCTCCCCCATAGTTTAGCCCCTGTCAGTTGCCATGAGGCTCTGTTGGATGGGCTCATCAGACTGTACCCTGATGCAGAAAAACTTAACTCATGCCTGTTCTTCTCTTCTGTGGTTTTGTTTCCAATGTGGACCAGAACCTAAGTGTGCTTTCTCTGCTGCTTTGGGCTTTTTCACAGTTTGGTCCCTGAAAATAACATAATGAAAGAAAACCAACTCTAGCAAATTGACCTCTGACTCCCACATGTGCCTCATGGAATACATATCCTTCCACCCCTCCACAGAAAATTTAAAGTTGAAAAAGAAATCTTATTATCAGAAGTGTCTTTTTCTGCTAGTTTTGTTTGTTTGTTTTTTGTTTTGTTTTCAAAATAAGTTTATTATTGATTCACAGGTGGAAGCTTAGGAGGGCCATTACCTTTGAAGTAAGTCAGTATGGAAGTCAGCCACAAGATGAGAAAGTACCCACATGGTAGGGCCTTACTACACAAAGTGTAAAATCCCTCGGTCTGTTTTTATAGGGAGGTTACAACACCTATTCTCTGGGTTTCTTGGACACTGGCCAAGGGCTAATCCCACTACAGAGAGAACACAATCTCTTATCTAGAATGTCATTTTGACTTCAAACCTGATTCAGGTTAACATGCTCCTTTGGACTGACAGGCCCCAAAGCCTAGTGTGGTCCTTTCTGCCCAGAATACACTTCCAGCTTCTGGCCTGTAGTCACTCTGCTTGTAAGACACACCATAATATCTCTTTCTCGGGAATTCTTCCTTCCCCACCCCTCAATGTAAAAAAAGTCACTGAATAATATGGTGATATTTTAATTGTACTGAAATGTGATTTTATTTGTATGTTAATAAAGTTGCCTGGGGGTCAGAGCTAATAGCAAGCCATAGCAGAAGCTGGGCAGTGGTGGCGCACGCCTTTAATCCCAGCTCTTGGGAGGCAGAGCTAGGCGGATCTCTGTGTGTTCAAGAATACAGCCAACATGGAGACACACGCCTTTAATCTCAATACCAACCATAGAAGATCTGGAGGTCTGTACAGACAGGCAATGACGTGGTCATGTGGTTGAGTTTGCAACCAATGAGAAGGCAAAATAGAAAGTCTATAAAAAAGACAAACACACAGGAAGTAGCTCTCTTGGCTGAAGAGGACAGCAGCAGCAGTGAATGGTAAGGTTTTTAGCTCTTAGCTCTGACCTCTTGGGCTTTCATCTCTGCATTGGCTCTGTGTTTCTTATTTAACAAGACCGTTCATCTACAGAATATCTGAAATTTGCAGCCCTGTTTAGCACTGACCATAAATGAGAAAATAACTGTGAGATAATTGCAACTTCTAAATCCAGTAGGCCCTCAGAACACTGTGGAACAGTGACTCTGACCCCCCTGTTTCCTATTTACTGTTTCTTCAGGGCCATGTACATAGCTGATTCTAAATAGTATCTACTGAATAAATAACAGACCACCCAAAACTAAAACCAGGGCCAACTCAACAGTGAGGTGCATTCACTTCATGGAAGTCATGCAAACTTAACCCTCACCTACTGAGACAATTAGGGTTCAAAATGTTTCATGGGTATTGTTGATGATTTTTCATTTTGTTATATCATATGAAATAATTAACCAAAAGTAGCATGAGGTTCAGAATAATATCTGCCATAAAATCATTTTATACAGTGGGCTTGTAATTATAAATAATAACAGAATACTTCTACAGTGACCAAGGTTTCAGCTAAATAATATCCAATCAAGGCAAAATATGAGTATTAAACATTTATAAGCTGCTCAGAATACTATGAATTAATCAGTGTTTCCTCATTTAAATGTTTAATATTTAATGCTTGTGCTTTGTAAGAACATTGATAATACCACATTTCATAAGTTCCATAATTTTCTTCTGGTGGTTGGAAGTATTGGGAAATACCTTTAGATAACGTGATAGAGGGAATGGTAAAACCACACATTTGCCTGGTGCCTGAAAGTGTTTAGCATTTATTTTAAAGCTTAAGCATTTGCATAAATATGGACCAATTCTCTGAAGCCACTTTATAAAACATTCATAGATGTATTATTCTATATGCCTTTTCTCTCATAGCTCATGAGTAGGACTGCTGCCCATATGAATGAAACCTTGGTCAGCTAGCTTCCAACATATGCAGATGCAAGGAGGAGACACCATCTGGTGAACTTCCTAGACTGTGAGTCTGCTCTTACATGTTAGTCTTCACAACTGTGGGATGGTTTTCTGCTGTTTGTATCTACTTATGGTGTTTCGCAGCTGCCTGGATGGACGTGGTTTTCTCTAAAGCATATGAGCTCAGAGGGTCATAGGAAATTGCTGTGTTTGTTACTGTGGCACCAAAGTACAAAAGCAAACTTCTGGGCATCAGCCATGCATTTTAGAGCTAAACACTAAATACAGGGTGTGTGAGAAGTACAGAGCAGGAAAGTGAAATGCCTTTGAATTTATGTTAGTAAGATGTCAGACCACTCGTTCCGTACACTAATAATGACAGGTTATGTGCCAGGCTGTTCTTATTTTCCTTCCTCATATATGATGGGTGTCTAATCATTTTAGTGAGTTAGC
Organism: Peromyscus eremicus; assembly: GCF_949786415.1. Taxonomy (NCBI): domain Eukaryota; kingdom Metazoa; phylum Chordata; class Mammalia; order Rodentia; family Cricetidae; genus Peromyscus; species Peromyscus eremicus. The sequence continues at coordinate 1,817,910 of NC_081418.1, read as the reverse complement.
ACATATTATCAGCCTATATGACTGAAATACCTTATTTCTTTTAGCTATGGAGAGTTAGGAAATCTCCAGAAGGGCATCACTATTTCTGCCGAGGAGAGAGGAGGAAAAAAATGACACTATCTAGTATCTTCTGAAAGAACAGTGGACAATGACCCCATTCAGGCAGGTTCTACCTTCAAACCTAATCCCCAGAGGTTCACCTCCAAAGAAGACCACATTCATTGATTAGAGGTTTGCTTTTTTTAATTTTAGGATGTGGTGGTGGTGGTGTGTGTGTAAACTCAAAGGTCATTGTCCCTACGTGGATACAAGAGGTTGACACAGTGTATCTTCCTCAGTGGCTCTCCACCATTCTTTGGAGGTGAACTACTAACTACCCATGCCAGACTCCTCCCTTTCTTTCCCATCTTGTGGGCAGCTCCAAGTTCCAAGACTCCTGCTGACTAGAAAGGGGTTTGTTCTAATATCAGAACCAACAGGGATGAACTTAATGTCAAAAACAAGCTTCTGGAGACCAATTCTTGATTGGATCCTAAACAGTTTATTGAAAATGTGTAGCTGAAGTTTTCTCTGGTCCTGTCCAGCCCCACAGACCCCACAGACACATAAAATAATCATTCAGAAGCTTATATTAATTAAAACTGCTTGGCCATTAGCTCAGACTAACTATTGACTAGTTCTTACACTTAAATTAACCCATAATTCTTATTTATGTTTAGCCACATGGCTTGGTACCTTTTCTCAGTTCTGCCTTCACATTTTGCTTCCTCTGTGTCTGGTTGGTGACTCCTGACTCAGCCTTCCTCTTCCCAGAATTATTCTTGTCTGTTTATCCCTCCTATACTTCCTGCCTGGCTACTGGCCAATCAGCATTTTATTTATCAACCAATGGGAGCAACACATTCACAGCATGCAGAGCACTATCACCCATCAAAAAGGCTAACATATTGCCCCATCTACAACTCCCCATAATAAGTACAATCCATGCCCTCAAGATATTGTACTCTATGCGCTAGTACAAAAGGACTCAGAATAACTTTAGAAAATGTAATTCAGTTACTTGCAAACTTGTTTTCTCCACAGATTCACTTAAAACAGTCAGATGTGCTCTTAAAAAAAAAAAATTGGCAGTGCTGATATTTTGAGGCAATTGTAGGAGAAACACACACACACACACACACACACACACACACACACACACACACTTTTATACAAAGAACATTAAATATGCCAATCTAAATACCAAGTGGGAATGCAATCTCAGCTAGCAGTTTGTGGTGAAATGTTTGGCTAAAACAAATGATCAAAACTCACCGGCTTTAGTTCCTATCCTAACCCTGTCTTCTCTAGCAGTTAAATATAGCCACAAACATGCTATGGTGACAGCCACAAGACACTGTGGAAGAGAATGGAGTTAGAGTGTGTGAGAGAGGGAAGGGGGAGGGGGAGAACTTACTCTCATCTTTCACTATTGAAAACTAACTTCAACTGATTTTCCTCATGTGTCCTTTCTGGCCATTCCCCCACTGTTGACCCTTCAATTGAGACTTTAGTAGCACTGATGCAGAAAAACACACATGAAAAACCAAAAATTCCAAATACTTGTGAGACTATGCTCTACCATGGAATTTATAAGATAGGTTTTTGACATAACATTAGTACATTGCAAACTGATTTTATAATTGCATTATCAAATTGCTTAAATCTTGATGAGAACTTTTATATTATGGACACTAAAACAGAAATGAGAAATTATTAATCTATATACAGGTTAACTTCAATATTTTAAACACATGGAAAAAAGTAAATGTTTTCCTATATCTTTATGCATGTGTTTTGTGTGTGTGTGTGTGTGTGTGTGTGTGTGTGTGTGTGTGTGTGGTATTAGGGGTTCAATAGGGAGTCTTGCACATGCTAGGCAAAGACTATCACAGAGCTGTATATCCTCAGATCTCTTTTTACATAAATTTGGAGACAGTTTTGATAAGTTTGGGGGCAGGGGGTAGGCTGGAATTTACAATCCTCCTGAGTATCTGGATTACAGGCTTGCACTACTATATACAACTTATGCTCATTTTTTTTTTAAGAAAAGTAATTTAGAGAATATCAGAAACACAACCAAAAAGAGTAATATAAAATATTTAGAGTTTCTTCACCTAAAGATAATGTCAAGAGCTTAGCCATGTCACATTATCTTCTCATAGAAAACAGAAAAGGAAGCTCGGGCCTGGCATTTGTATATCACAGAAGCTGATTCAAATGGATCAACTGTACTTTTTGAATAGCTTATAATTTAATTCAGTGTTAAATAACTACTTGGCAAGAAGTCTGGATACCAGCCTTACATATTCCTAGGTGAGACCCTGAGTAACACAACCAATTTTTCTAAGCCTGGTTTTAACTCACTGTAACACAGAACATTCAATGGCATCCAAAATGTTTACTAGCTCTAAGTCTCTCATGACCCTATGGCACCTCCATGAAACATTTTAATACAGTGCTATGAGCATCTATTAGATTTCGTTCTCTAGAAAGTTAAAGTAAGCAAACTAATCAAATCACTTTCTCATTCAAAACTCTTTTCTCCAGTGGCAGAAGAGTGGATCTGACTTGGTGGTTGATGGTGAGTCTGTACCATATTAATTCTTGTCCTCACTGCTTTGACAAGGTACCTGGCCAAGCGAACTCAAGGAAAGAAGGTTTAGTTTGGCCTAGAGTTTATGAGACATCTTCATGTTGGAGAAGACAAAGTCACAAAGTGGCTGGTTGCCTGTGTCTGTGGTCAGGAGGCAGCAGGTGTGACTAGCTTCCTCCTTTTTATGCACAGCTTGGACTCCATCCTGTGGTCCAGTACTGCACACATTTTAGAGTGAGTCTTCCCCCGTCAGTTAATCCAGTCTGGAGCTCCTTCACAAACATCTCCAGTGGTTTCTCTTCTTTGGGGTTATAGAAGCTGCCAAGATGACGTCAATATTAACCATCACACAAACTATCTGAATTAATTCAGTGACGTTCAGTTTGTACTTTAATTCTTGGGGACTCCTAGAAAATGCTCTGTCCTTTGACTGTGACATCTATTTTCTTTGTTACTCTCTTTCTTCTGGAACTCCACATAAATGCAGGGTTGTGTTGCTGTTGCTGCTTTCTTAGCTCAGGTTTCTAGCGATGAGCAAGGCTTGGTCAGGACCCTACATGTAACAATGCAGCTTCTGTTTGCCTCAGGTTTTTTCCAGTCTAAGAACAAAGAAAAGAAGATCCCTATTTCCTTATGGCAAGGCAAATTTGAAAGGTAAGGACTTTCTGATTCTCATGCAGTGGCAAGAAAGCCCCCATGCTGTTTCAAGCCTTGTACTAAGAGCTCAGGTCTGCCTTTTGAGCATAGGGGGCCTGAAACTTCAGCCCAGAAATGAACAGTCTTAGACTTTGAGCATGCTAGTGGGCCACACTAGCTACCTGAGAAGACCAAGCCGATGCCCTAACAGGCTGCTCAGTCTTCTCTCAGAGATCAGGCCTCAATTTCAGTTTCTGAGACTGAGCAAGCAGTTTATAAGAGAGCCAGGAACAATCAATCTCCAATACCCCCGACAGCAAAGGACAAGGAGGAGGCCTGGTATGTGCAGTATCAGGCCAGACCAGGCCTGAGCCACAGTCAGCAAGCTCAAGGTAATAACCACATAAGGACAAAGCCTGGGACTTGTCCAGGCCTGCCCCCAAAATGGAATAGCTGTAGCCTTAATAGCCCCTGGCTAGCCCTAGCCAATTAGAACATACTAATATTATTGCTACTTGCTTAAGCCAATGATACCTAAAGTGACCTAACGCTTTAGGGTCTCCCCTTGGCAGTGCTTAAAAGGACCCTACAAGCTCCTCTCAGGGTCATGGCCATTTTGCCTTTGTGTGGGATGGGTGGCCCCATCATGCTGGAAACTTTCTCAAGATAATAAACACTCTTTTCGATTGTATATGAAGATGATGGTCTTTTGTGGGACTTCTCCAGGACCCTAGCACTACCATTGTTTCAAACTGCTAAATCTTTCAGCTCTTCCTCTCTCTGGCACCTAAAAATTTCCTTTAATTTGTTTGAGTTCAACTATGCATGTTTTAAACTATTTCTTACATAGTTTCTCCTGTAACGTGTTTAGGATTGTTTCAGGATTTGCTCAGGTCAGTTCATCCACTACTCATTCTGTATCTACATCCCTCAAGGACCATGAAGCACTGCACTGCATGTGATCAGGCACATTCAAAGATGCATTTGCAATGTCAGTGCTATTCACTGAGCTTGTATCAGTCATCAGAGTTTCCCCTTAGTTGTAAACAGACACTGTCAAACTCAGCTACCCCAAAGTAAAACTGATTTAAATGTAAAAAGTGTTTGAATTGATCTCTCATAGAAGAAAGAAAAAGCCATGATAAAAACCAACTTAAGAATCTGACCCAAAGCCCCCTGCTCCACCAGAGGCCAAGCCCACAGCCAGAACCCCGGGTCAGCCCCAGCCTTGCCTGCAGACTACAGCCCTCAGTGCCCCCCCAAGCCTATCCCAACCTACCCTTCCCTCCTCATCACCATATCCCAGCAGCCCCCAACTCCAGCAAGGTTTCCTGCTGGACCGGACACCATGCCATCCAATAGAACTCCAAGTTGGCCTCCCACTGGCAAACTGTCCCCACATCTCAGTTCCCACCCACCCTACCACAACAGCCCCACCCCTCCTTGTCACCACATCCTGTACCCAGCTCTGGTGAAGGCCCCCCTGCTTGACCAGAGGGCTCAATGGCCACCAGAACAGCAGGGAGTCTGCTCTCCTGAACACTATCCTCACTCAGTGCCTGCCCAGCCCACCCCCAATCACCCCACCTCTCCCTGCCACCACATCCCTGCTGGCCACCAGAACTCCATCCATGAATTCGGGTGGAGACCATCATCTCAACCACAGGTCTCTCTGGCCAGAAGACAAAAGAGGAAACAGAAACCAAGGACTAAAACACCCATACAACAAAGACAAACTCAGAAATCAGCACCTATAATCACCTCAAATCCAGCTGCCTAAACTCAAGGAAAAGAACACAATCAACAACAGCAGGGGAAGTATGTCGCTGCCAGAGCCCAGCAACCAAACAGCAGCAAGCCCTGAACATTCCAGTACAGCTGGAACACAAGAAAACGACCTTAAAACCAACTTTATGAAGAGGATACAGGTCCTTAAAGAGGAAATGAATAAAACCCTTAAAGAAATCGAGGAAAAGACAAACAAAAAATTGGAGGTAATAAATATATCCCTAAAAGAAAGTCAAAACAACAACAACAAAACAGATAAAGGGAATAAATAAAACTGCTCAATACCTGAAAATGGAAACAGAAGCAATAAAGAAAACACAAACTGAGGGAATTCTGAACTACAGACTCAAACACCATTGGAAGAAAGAATCTCAGGTGCTGATGATACAATAGAAGAAATAGATTCATCAGCCAAAGAAAACCTTAAATCTAAAAAATTCCTGACACAAAACATCCAGGAAATCTGGGACAATATGAAAAGACCAAACCTAAGAATAATAGGAATAGAAGGAGAAGAAATCCAGCTCAAAGGCCCAGGAAATATTTTCAACAAAATCATAGAAGAAAATTTTTCCAACCTAAAGAAGGGCATGCCTATAAAGGTACAAGAATCTTACAGAACACCAAGTAGATTGGACCATAAAAGAAAGTCCCCTTGCCACATAATAATCAAAACACTAAACATATGGAAAGAATGTTAAAAGCTGCAAGAGAAAAAGCCAAGTAACATATAAAGGCAGACCTATTATAATTACATCTGGCTCATTTTTTTCCTGTTTGTTTGTTTGTTTGTTTGTTTGTTTGTTTTTCAAGAAAGGGCTTCTCTCTTCCCTGGAACTCCCTCTGTAGACCATATTGGCCTAAAACTCAGAGATCCTCCCATTTCTGCCTCCCAAGGGTAGGGATTAAAGGCAGATGCCAACAACACCCTGCTGTGGGATAATGCTCTTGCACACTGGTTTAATAAAACACTGATTGGCCAGTAGCCAGGCAGGAGTATAGGCAGGGCAAGCAGAATAGGAGAATGCTGGGAAGAGGAAAGGCGGAGTGAAGAGTTGCTAGCCAGACACAGAGGAGGCAAGATGACAAGGAAGACTGAGAAGAGGTACCAAACCACATGGTTAAACATAGATAAGAATTATGGGTTAATTTAAGGGACCAGAGAATCTTCCGACTACAAACCCAGCTTGTGAAAGGACTGGTCCTGTGGAACAATACCCAAAGGACCTCCTTGACATGGGGTGGCCCTAGCATCCCTTCAGTGAGGGTCCAGTGATGATGGTGTGCCGGAAACCAGAGGCCTTGACCCAGACTAGCGACTCACTGCAATGAACATTTGCAAGTAAAGCTGATTGGACAAAAGGGTATACTGCATGATCCACTGCAGCTCCTGATGCCACCAGGGTGAATGAGGTGTTAGTGTTAGACAGGCGGGAAAGATGGAGGAGTGAAGAGGTTTGTTTTGTGTTGTTTTTTCATTTTTTGTTTGTTTGTTTTTGTTTGTTTGCTTGCTTATTTTGGTTTGGTTTGATTTTTTTTATTTTATTTTGAGGGACCCTGAAGGGGTGGGTATGAAGGTACTGGGAGGTGGGCGGTGCATGATGTAAAATTCCCAAAGATTCAATGAAGAAATTATGTTAAGTAAAAACGAAAGAAAGAAAAAAGAATTGCATCCTACTTCTCAATAGAGATTCTAAAAGCCAAAAGGATCTGGACAGATGGGCTGCAGGCTCTAAAAGAACATATATTCCAGCCCAGACTTCTATACCCAGCAAAACTTTCAATCATCATAGATGGAGAAAACAAGATATTCCATGATAAAGTCCAATTTAAACAACATCTGTCTGAAAATACAGCCCTACAGAAGGTACTAGAAGGAAAACTCCAACCTAAGGAGGTTAAATACACACATGGAAAAAACACAGAAAATAAATAATCTCACACTAGGAAAACCAAAAGAAGTTAACACACACACTACCTGTGGTGATATATTGTGGATCAGAGAATAGAACCAGCCACTAGATTAGACATAGAGGTCAGGCAGTGGTGGCACACAGCTTTAATTTTATCACTTGGGAGGCAGAGATCCACCTGGATCTCTGTGAGTTCAAGGCCACACCTGGTTACATGAGATTGATCCAGTTTAGGAGAGAAAACAGAGCCAGGCAGTAGTGGCACACACCTTTAATCTCAGCACTTGAGATCGCATGCCTTTGCTTGGGAAGCACACATGCCTTTAATCCCAGGAAGTAATATGGCAGGGCAGAGAAAGGCCTGAGGAAACAAGAACTTTCTCTCTTGAGGCTGAGGACTTTGTAGAGGTAAGAACTAGTGGCTGGCTATTCTGCTTCTCTGATCTTTCAGCTTTCACCCTGATATCTGGCTTTGGGTATTTTTTTACTAAAAGACAATCTAAGATTCGAACAACAACTACCAACAACAGCAAAATAACAGGAATTAACAACCATTGGTCATTTATATCTCTCAATATAAATAGACTCAATTCCCCAATAAAAAAGACATAGGCTAACAATGGATGAAAAAATCCATCCTTCTACTGCATACAAGAAACACACCTCAACATCAAAGATAGACATTACCTCAGAGTAAAGGGTTAGAAAAAAAAATTTCCCAATCAAATGAGCCTAGGAAAGTAGCTGGTGTATCCATCCTAATATCTATCAAAACAGACTTAAAACCAAAATTAATCAAAAAAAAGATGAGGAAGGACATTTCATACTCAAAGGAAAAATCCACCAAGATAATTTTTCAATTCTTAACATCTCTGTCCCAAACACAAGAGCATCCATGTTTGTAAAAGAAATAATACTAGAGCTTAAATAATACATCAGCCCTCACACATTGATAGTGGGAGACTTCACTACCTCACTCTCACTAATGGACATGTTGTCCAGACAAAACTAAACAGAGAAATACTGGAGCTAACAGACATTATGAATCAAAAAGACCTAGTAGATATCTACAGAACATTTCACCCAAACAGAAAAGAATGTACCTTCTTCTCAGTAGCTCATGGAACCTTCTCCAAAACTGACCAAGTTGGTCACAAAGCAAGTCTCAACACATACAAGAAAACTGAAATAACCCCCTGCATCCTATCAGACCACCACGGCTTAAAGCTAGATTTCAACAATAAAGGAAACAAGAGAAAGCCTACATGGAAACTGAAAACCTCTCTACTGAATGACTGCTGGATCAAGGCAGAAATAAAGAAATTAAAGGCTTCCTTGAATGCAGTGAAAATGAATGCACAACATACCCAAACTTATGGGACACAATGAAAGTGGTACCAGGAGGAAAGTTCATAGCACTTAAAGAAATTGAAGAGATCTCATACTAGCAATAGCACACCTGAAAGCTCTGGAACAAGAAGAAGCAAGCTCTCCCAAAAAGAATAGGCAGCAGGAAAAATCAAACTGAAGGCTGAAATAAAAAAAATTAAAACAAAAGGAACAACAACAACAAAAAAGAATCATTGAAACAAAGAGTTGGTTCTTTGAGAAAATCAACAAGATAGACAAGATAGATCCTTATCCAAACTAACTAAAAGACACAGAAAGAATATCCAAATTAATAAAATCAGAAACGAAAAAGGGAATATAACAACAGACACTGATCCAAAGAATCATTAGGTCATACCTTAAAACCTTGTACACCATAAAACTGGAAAATCTAAAAGAAATGGGTAATTTTCTCAATAGATACTGCTTGCCAAAATTAAATGAAAATCATATAAAAAATTTAAATAGAACTATAACCCTTAAAGAAATAGAGGCAATCATTAAAAGTCTCCCCCCCCCCCAAAAAAAAGCCCAGGGCAGACAGTTTTATGGCAGAAGTCTACCAGATTTTCAAGGAAAATCTCCCCAAATTATTCTACAAAAAAGAAACAGAAGGAACATTGTCAAATTCATTTTATGAGGCCACAGTCACCCTGATACCCAAACCACATAAAGAAAGAATTACAGACCAATTTCCCTTATGAACATAGATATAAAAATACTGGCAAACTGAATCCAAGAACACATCAAAAAGACCATCTATGTTCAAGTAGGCTTCATCCCAGGGATGCAGGATGGTTCAATATATGAAAATCTGTCAATATAATCCATCATATAAACAAACTGAAAAAAAAAACCCACGATCATCTCATTAGATGACGAAAAAGCCTTTGACAAAAATCCAACACCCATTTATGATAAGTCCTAGAGAGATCAGGTATACAAGGGACATACTTAAACACAATGAAGGCAACTTACAGCAAGCCGACAGCCAACATCAAATTAAATGGAGAGAAACTCAAAGCAATTCCACTAAAATCAGGAACAAGACAAGGTTGTCCCCTCTTTCCACATCTATTCAATATAGTAATTGAAGTTCTAAGACAACGGAGGGAGATCAAGAGGGATACAAATTGGAAAGGAAGAAGTCAAAGTATCTTTATTTGCAGATGATATGCTCATATACATAAGTGACCCCAATACTTCTACCAAGGAACTTCTACAACAGATAAACACCTTTAGTGAAGTGGCTAGATACAAGATTAACTAAAAAAAAAACAAAAAACAAAAAAAACCAGTAGCTCTCTTATACACAAATAATGAACTGGCTGAGAAAGAAATCAGGGAACAACACCCTTCACAATAGCTATGAATAATATAAAATATCTTGGGGTAACTCTAACCAAGCAAATGAAGATCTGTGTGACAAGAACTTCAAGTCTTTGAAAGAAAGAAATTGAAGAAGATATCAGAAAATAGAAAGATCTCCCATGTTCATGGGTCTGTAGGATTAACATAGTAAAAATAGCAATCTTACCAAAAGCAATCTACAGATTCCACACAATCCCCATCAAAATTCCAACATGATTCTTTACCGACCTTAAAAGGACAATACTCAGCTTCATATGAAAAAAAACCCAGACTGCTAAAACAATCCTGTACAATAAAAGAACATCCAGAGGTTATCACCATCCCTGATTTCAAGCTATACAGAGCTATAGTAATAAAATCCACATGTATTGGCATAAAAACAGATAGATTGATCAATGGAATCAAATCTAAGACCCAGATATAAATTCACACACCTATGGACATCTGATTTTTTATGAAGAAGCCAGAAATATACAATGTAAAAAAGAAGGCATCTTCAAAAACTGATGCTGGTCTAACTAAAAGTCAGCATGTAGAAGAACGTAAATCGATCCATATCTATCACCTGCTGTGGATGTCTACAGGTGGGACAAGGAGAGAGGAGAATTCTGGGAGGTGGAAGGCTGAGGCAGAGAGACACTGCCAGCCGCCGCCATGACAAGCGAGATATAAGGTACCAGTAAGCCACGAGCCACATGGCAAAGTATAGACTAATAGAAATGGGTTAATTTAAGATAGAAGTAGATAGCAAGAAGCCTGCCATGGCAATACAGTTTATAAGCAATATAAGTCTCTGTGTATTTACTTGGTTGGGTCTGAGTGGCTGAGGGACTGGCGGGTGAGAGAGATTTGTCCTGACCGTGGGCCAGGCAGGAAAACTCTAGCTACAGATGTCTTTCTGTATGCTGTGAATATGTGTTGCGCTGATTGGTTCATAAATAAAGCTGTTTGACCAATGATGAGGCAGAATAAGGTTAGGCAGGACATTCTAACTAGACAGACAGGAAGAAGGCAGAGAGAGATGCCAGTGAGCTGCCTAAAGAGCAACATGTAATGGGCACAGGTAAAGCCATGGAACATGTGGCAATACATAGATTAATAGTTATGGGCTAATTTAAGATATAAGAGCTAGCTAGCAAAAGGCTTGAGCCATGGCCATGCAGTTATAATTAATATAAGTCTCTGTGTATTTACTTAGGGGATACAAGTAGGAGAGATTTATCCCAACCTCCAGCAGGCCAGGACACAGGAAATCTTCCAGCTACAATCACCCAGCATAAAACTCAAGTACAAGTAGATCAAAGACCTAAACATAAAATCAGATACACTGAACCTGATAGAAGAGAAAATGGAGAGTAGCCTTGAACACACTGGCACAGGAAACAAGTTTGTGAACAGGATACTAATAGGGCAGACACTGAGATCAACAGTTAATAAATGGGACCTTATGAAACTGAAAAGCTTCTGTAAGGTGAAGGACACCGTCAATAGGACAAAACGGCAGCCTATAGAACGGGAAAAGATCTTCACCAACCCCATCTGACAGATCTCCAAAATATATAAAGGACTTAAGAAACTAGACATCAACAAGCCAAATAATCCAATTTAAAAATGGGGTACAGGTCGAAACAGAGAATTCTCAACAGAAGAATTTCAAGTGGATGAGAAACACTTAATGAAATGTTCAACATCCTTAACTATCAGGGAAATGCAAATCAAAATGACTGAGATTCCATCTCACCACTGTCAGAATGACTAAGACAAAAAGCACAAGTGACAGCTCATGCTGGAGAGGATGTGGAGCAAGGGGAACACTCCTCCATTGCTAGTGGGACCACAAACTTGTACAGCCCCTTTGGAAATCAATATGGTGATAATGGGAAAATTCCACAGAGTCTATTTGATAATCAAAGGAATTTATTTGGGCTTAACTCACAACAAGCATAAAGGAGTTGGTAGAGGAATCCAGGAGGGGTGGGGTGTGGTCCAATGTGGTTCTCAGGAGAGCTCTGCCTTGATCCGAAGCACCAACATCCAAGACCACAAGGTATGGAATAGAGCAAGCACATACGCACATACTCCTCTCAGGTCTTAAGGGGTGCCCACCCATACATGGTAGTTTCTCAGAAAATTGGGACTCTATCTACCTCAAGACTCAGCTACCCCATTCCTGGGCATATAACCAAAGGATGCTACATCCTACCACAAGGACACTTGCTCAAATATATTCATAGCAGCTTTATTCATAATAGCCAGAAACTGGAAACAACCTAGATGTTTTTCAACTGAAGAATGGATAAAGAAGTTGTGGTACAGTTACACAATGGAGTATTACTCAGCTGTTAAAAAAAATGACATCATGATATTTGAAGGCAAATGGATGTAACTAGAAAAAAATTATCCTGAGTGAGGCAATCCAGACCCAGAAAGACAAACATGGTATGTATTCACTTATAAGTGGATATTAGCTATTAAGTAAAGGATAATCATGCTACAATCCACAGACCCAGAGAGGCTAAATAACAAGGAGGGCTGCTGTGGGCTGCAGGAATATATCATAAGAACTCAGCTGATTATGGCAAAGTCACTACCTGGAGGGATCAATGATTTCCTCCAGAGGAAGCCAAATTACAAGGAGCTTTTGGTGTTACTTGGCTTATTATATATCAGATGTCTTCTGTTATGAAAATCATGTGTGCCTTCATAGTTTTTCCAATTGACTTTTCCCTAAGAAGAGCTAACAGTGTGGACTGATCATTCTCTGGACATACACATTCCAGGTATTTGGAGAACAGTCTTAGGAAAAGGCTTTCTCTGGAATCAGATATCTTCCTTAGCCACTTTCAAGGACTAGCAGTAATAACAGTCCACATGCTAGTCTCCTCCTGATTTAAGGCATGGGGGAGACACCGCCTAGGTCAGGTGGACGTTAAGTAATAACTTTACACAATTTAGCTCAGACCCTCCTTTCTTACAGCCTTACTAACTTTATAGACCTTTAACTTTTTACCTAACCACTTCTAGGAATATTTAGATAACTTTCTGTGCTGACAGCTATGCTCAGCCAGAACCCCAGTTCAAGCCTCCCTGTAATTATCATCATTGGCAGCATCCGGCCAAGTCCATCCCCAGATGGAGGAAAGTACCTTATCAAAGATACCTCGGTACTCTCTAAGAACAGACTTAAGCATCCAGGCTACCTGTTTGAGAAGGCCTGACGGATATGCCAATTAAGCTTTACTTCTTCCTTTCCCAAATCTTAACTCTAGTTCCAGATCTCAGAGGCATCTAGCTGTACACAGGTTGCCTAGAGACTGAGCACACTTCCCCCCACCCTGCAGAAAAAACGACAGATAGCTTGGACAGATAGGAGCCACAGGAAAAAAGAAGACAGTTTTATTTTCTTTCATTGACCTAGCAACTTATAGATTCTTAACATTTTCTATCAATCACATTTGAGGTTATAGTTGAGCACAGAAGATCCCCCTTCTTAGATATTACCCGAATTTAGCCTTTAGTTAATTCATTTCCCTATTGGTCACTTCCCTTTGGGGTTGCAAATGATAATTCATGGTTATTGCCTCTCTATGTGATTCTTATCACCACTCCTTTTGACCCTGGAAGCCTGGCTTTGCACTGCTAAGGGAATACTGCTTGTAAGTGTATATATACCAGGACTTCCAGGGCATGTGGAGGACGGAGAAGAGAAAAGAGAATGGGAGAACTAGACGGGTAAGAACTTGAGAGGAACAAACTGAGATGGGGAAGAACTAGATTGAAGGGCTAGAAGAGAGTACTAGAGGAATGAGATGGAAGATGAGGAAGAGCCAGATGGGGAAGTACTAGCTGGGTAAGAACAAGCTGAAAAGGACCTAGATGAGGCAGAATTAAGACAAGAGAATTAAGATAGAACATAGAGGGAGCAATAGATAAGTATAGAGAGAAATCAGGCAAGAAAGGAGCTAGGCACGAGAACAGAACTGAAGCTGTGTATATAGGATGTTATGCCAGAGGAATTAAAGCAAGTGGACTATAGAGCTTGGTATGCTGACATTCTATTTCCCGAAAATAGTCCTCACCGTTAGTAGTTCTCTCTTCTGAGCCCCTGGGATGTATAATATTAAGGCTGGTCCCTCTAATATTATACAAGAGAGGGCTCCAAGGGGAGGGGAGACTCAAGTATCTCCCTGGGAAAGGGAAAAGAACTGATTTTTCAGGTGGACTGTAGGTGGGTGGGGATAGGAACAGGAGAGCTCAACCCCGGGGGGAGGGAGGGAGGGAAAGACAACTGGAATGAGGGGCATTTGGGGGTGATGTAGAAACTTAGTGCAGTGGAAACTCCATGGAATCTATGAGAGAGCGACCCTAGTGAAGTCTCCCAGTAACGGGGAAATGGAGCCTGAACTGTCCATCTTCTATAACCAGGAAAATCTCCCAGTGGTGGGACTGAGATATTAACCCAGCCACAAAATCTTCAACCTACAATCTGTCCTGCCAGCAAGATGCGCTGGGCAGTGGTGGTACAGAACTTGTGGGAGTGGCCAACCCATGACTGGTCCAATGTAGTGGGTAGCTGTTCCAGCCTTGACCTGGAAGTACTACCCCTAGTGAGGCTTCCGGTAACGGCCACACCTACCCATGACCTGCCCCTGAGGCAGGGCCAAGATGGGAGCCCTTAAGAGCCCAAGATCTGGATGTGCTGGCTCTCTTGGTTCCTTGTGATCCTGGATGTTGGATGGTAGACTGAGCAGAGTTCTGAGACTGGCTGCAGAATCTACAGTTAGTCCAACTGAGACTTAACTATTTGAGCTTTCCTATGGAACCCCACAGAGATACTATTGCCCTCTGAACAGCAGGAAGCAATTCTAAGAAGACGATGCCCCCTTTTCCCAAAGGTTTCATGTTTCTGAGGGTTATGGATAATGGTTACAGGGTTGGAGATGGAAGAAAACATTGGACTTGGTATTCCCCTTAAGAAAAGAAAATAAGGGGAATGGATAGGTATAGGATATTAAGGTAGATTATTGTATATACTAGTAAACTAATTTAGTAAAATATCAGCCTTAGATAAATTGTATTGTTATGGATTCTTGTATATTGATACAAATGTAAACTATTTTTATATTCTTATTCCAGATAATTTGTATATTGATACAAATACAGAACCATATTTGTTGTAATATACATATATTTCCACTCCTATTTGAAATGTTTTGTATATTGATACAAATGTAAAATTATTTTGTATTTTTTTTTCAGAGCTGAGGACCAAACCCAGGGCCTTGTGCTTGCTGGGCAAGCACTCTACCACTGAGCTAAATCCCTAACATATTTGTCATACTGTATGTATGTTCTACCTGTTTAGGATATTTGGTATATTGATATATATTTAGGATTATTTAGGATATATATTTAGGATTATGTCATATTGCACTATACATTTGTACCCCTGCTTTAGCTATTTTGTGTATTGTCACAATTTTGAAGTCATTGTCCTTTTACTGTACATTTGCTTACAGACCGTTTACCCTATTTACGTGAAGCCTTAGTCCTTAGGTTATCTAGGTAGATAAGATTACAGATTTATAGTCACCTATGCTTGTCATCTCTATAGTTGTATTAGTTAGGTTCTCCACTCTTACAGAAACATATGTCAGGTGGATAGGTAATCTTCAAACACTTCATACACCTGGAGAATATGACATTTAAATGTTTTGATAACTTGGAATTCTGTTGATGTGAGACACAATTGCTCCTGGCAGCACTGATCTGATCCCGAGAGAATGTTGGGCTTCTGAGACATTTCCGTTTGGAAGTTTGTCTTCACCTTGGCACAAAATGGCCTACTGGGCAAAGAACTGCTCTTGCCTCAACTGCTGACAGTAAAATGGTCTGACAGATACTCTAGGCCTGTAGCCAATTTGAATGCACCAATGATGCTGAGAAACTTTAGGTGACCGTCCAGGCTGCCAGCTGTCAAAAGACTCAAAAGACTCTCCAAAGTTGCTTGCATCCTTCTCCCATTTCTCGAGTATTATTATATTCCTTCTTAAGTCTTTGATGGGATTGAAGACTAACAGTTATAGTTACAGTCTTCTTGTATCTTAGCTAGAACACATTAAGTATTAGATTCAGTTTCTTCAGGATATGACACCTTTTGGAATGATCTCTGTAACGTGCCATTTACCTATGCTCCAGACTTCTCTGGATTTTAGTATTTTAGTATGTGTTTCTTGTTTGATGTTGTTCGTGTTGGTTGTAGTCCCATCTTGTCTAGGTCATTATACCTTATTCCTCCTAGACAATATTGGATAATCATTCCTATTGTATATAGTTTTGTATTAGGTTAGAACTTCCTTATTTAGACAGAAGGGGGTAGCTGTTCTAGCCTTGACCTGGAAGTACTACCCGTAGTGAGGCTTCCAGTAATTACCATGCCTACCTATGACCTGCCCCTGAGGTGGGGCCGAGATGGGAGCCCTTAAGACCCAAGATCTGGATGTGCTGGCTCTCTTGGTTCCTTGTGATCCTGGATGCTGGATGGTAGACTGAGCAGTGTTCTCCAGAGAACCTTGCTGAACTACACCTCACCTCTCCCGGATCCTGTAATCAACCCCTTTACTGGCTGTAAGTTACCCCAAAATAAATCTTCTTTTTATCTACATGGAGTTGCCTTAATAAATCCCCCAACAGTCCAACCTGAGGCCCATGCCATCAGAGGGAGCTCCTGGATGGCCAGGAACCAGAGAGTGACTGGACAGCCCAGAGACCAACCCGAAATAGAACCAAACATGACTGGCAAAAAAAAAAAAAAAAAAAAAGTCAATGAAATGATTCCTAACAATATTCTGCTATAATCATAGATGGGTGCCTAGCACAATTATCATCAGAGAGGTTTCATCCAGAAATTGATAGGAACAGACCCACAGCCAAATACTAGGTAGAGCCAGGGAAACCCTGCAGAAGAGGGAGAGGAAGGGTTGTAGCAGCCAGCAGGGTGGAGGACACCACATAGACACAGTCCACAGAATCAATTAATCAGGGATCCTAGGGGCTCACAGAGACTGAAGTAGCAATCACAGAGCATGCACACATCTAAGCTAGGACCTCTGTATATACCTATGGTTGTGTACCTGTGTGTTCTTGAGGGACTCCTAACAGTGAGAGTAGGGGTATCTCTGATTCCTTTGCCTGAGCTTTGTACCCTTCTCCTCCTACTAGGTTATTTTGTCCAGCCTTGATGGGAGAGATTGTGCCTAGTCTTATTATAATCTGTTATGTCATGTTCAGTTGATATCCTTGGGACATCTGTTTGTTTTGGGTTTTTTTGTTTTGTTTTTTAAGGGAAATGGAGGAGGAATGAATCTAGGACTGGAAGGTGGGGAAGGAGGGGAAACTGCTGTTGGGATGTAATGTATGAGAGAAGTATAAAAAAAAAATAAAATTAAATTAAAAATTAGCCGGGCAGCGGTGGCGCACGCCTTTAATACCAGCACTTGGGAGGCAGAGCCAGGCAGATCTCTGCGAGTTCGAGGCCAGCCTGGGCTACAGAGTGAGATCCAGGACAGGCACCAAAACTACACAAAGAAACCCTATCTTGAAAAACAAAAACAAAATTAAAAATTAAAGAATCTGACCAGAAAAATGTGTGTTCCAGTTAATGTGACACAGAAGGACTTGTTTACAGAAGATTTCTAGGTATAATTCAAATATACACAGTATATATATATATATATATATATATATATATATATATATATATATATATATATTGAATCTCTCTCTTTGTGGCTTGATTTCAAACTTTTAAATTAGAGATCACACTGATAAACTATAATCTTTGAATAGACGTATAGTTATGATATGAAGATACATTATAACTAAAAAACCCCACATTTATGTCTTCTCCCCAAAGGGGCTGTTATCATTGCTTTAAAAAGGCTTTAGAGGTGCTAAGATTTCAATGTAGCCTTGAAAAGGAGGTGGCCAGGTTAGAGATGGGTCTGTTGTTCCAGGCAGATGATAAAGAATGGGGCCACTAGGGAGTTAGCGAAGGACGTGCTTCAACCCCACAGCACGTGCTTAAAAACAACAGTCCAAGAAAACAGGAAGGTGCGGTGGGGTCTGGACCGGTATTTTGGTGTCTTTGGACTTATAAGTCAAACAAAAATTACTCTGTCATATTTGGGATCAGAAGTATGAGCCTGCGTTAAGAGGAAACTGAGACTCTCACCACGGAGCAGAAGGAACACAGGAGCTACAGAAGGACAAACAACAGGCTGCGAAGACGCCACCATGGGACACGAGTGCTCGCTCACGCTCATTACGCTGTTCTCATCAGAAAACAGACCACAGAAACTACAGCTGAAATGTCTCAAGTGAGAGAAGACTTTTCAACTTGTCTCAGAACTCCAGGAAATAATGAATCTGTGAAGGAAAACAAGTTATTTTATATATAGTTTGTTGAACAAAAAAATGGCTGGTGTCATAACACTTACCTGTGGGGTTGAAGCTAAAAAAGTATGTTCTCTATTTTTTTTTTTTTTTCGTTTTTCGAGACAGGGTTTCTCTGTGTAGCTTTGCGCCTTTCCTGGGACTCACTTGGTAGCCCAGGCTGGCCTCGAACTCACAGAGATCCGCCTGGGTCTGCCTCCCGAGTGCTGGGATTAAAGGCGTGCGCCACCACCGCCCGGCTAATTTTTAACTACAATAAAGTGTTAGCTAATTCTAAGGGGTCACCTCAATCACAGTATGGTTGTTTTTCGTTTTATTAACTTATATGTAACATCCATAAGACAACATTGTATGTCTAATAAAGCTGCATTGCATGATTGTAATATAAAGAGAGTAGAGATATTCCCAGGGAGTTCAAATTACTTGATGTAGTCAATCTGTTTGAACTGAATCTCAATCGCTCTCCCTCCCCTCCCCTGTCTCTCTCTGTCTCTGTGTCTGTCTGTCTCTCTGTGTGTCTCTGTCTCTGTCTCTCTCATACACACACACACACACACACACACACACACACACACACACACACACAGTGAAGAGCAGGACCTTGCTGTGACTTCTGCTTATCTCCATTTGGGGGTTCAGCTTCCTGAATGCCCTTGACCCCCTCCCCTCACGTGCATACACACCTGTATTAGGTTTACATGGATTCGGATGTTTTCAGATGGAGGGTTTTAGATTTTGAATCTTCATGGATTGTTGGCTAAGTAACAATCACATGTCTGTGTGACACAGGAAACACATTAAATCTGCAGAAAATCCTCATAAAAGCACAATAAATACCTTAATAGAGGATTTTAAAAAGCATTGGAGGTGGCCTGGAGGGTGGTAATATAGGGCACAGTCATCCCTGAGTACTGGAAGCAGGAGGGCAGCATCCTCCAGAGCCAACCTGGGACTTAAGACTCCTGGATGTGAACCTGCCTCTCCCAAATCTGCCTCCCCTCACCTGTACACAAGGAATACAATGTGTTCACAGGGTGAACATGAGTATGAGGCTCTGGAGAGCTGCTGATGCTCAGCTTCTCACTCTGCCAACAAAGTCCACACAGAGATGAAGCTCTTTAAACCATGTCCTCTCCACTGGGCAGAAAAACACCTATCTCACAGCATTCACACAAGTATTCACTAAGGAATGATGGTGCATATTAAGTGCCCAATAGTGCTCTTATACTCAACCAACATTCTCTTATTCCAGAATGCAGTCATGATAGACTTCCAGTCTATAGCACGCATGTGTTTCCTGGTCACCAACTTCTGTGCTGAGACTTTATGAATCCTTTGTAGGTTTGGCATAGGGCTTGAATTATGCCAAAGAAAGGCAAGATTTTTAGCATATGTGTTCAACAGTTCCCTTAAAGTTAGTTCCTGATTACCCTTTTGAACCTCTTTTCCTGCTCCCCACACAAGTCAGAACTCTTGGTCTCACAGGACTCTGTGAAACCATCAGCACAGATGACGCTCTTCAAGGGACTGTCGATGATGCCAGTTTCAACTAGTGCTGATGAACAGGGGTTTAAAACACAGGTCAGAAAGCAAGCCCCCCTTAGGCTGCGCACTTGGCTATGATAAGCAAGGACGACTGTGAGAGAAAACAGTACGATTGCTCTTTAAGGTCCTAATGAAAACAAGCTTCTCCCCTCAAACACTGTATTTTTTGCAACTTTAAAGTTTAAGAAACTCAAAACCAATTTTAAAGCTTTGGTTGGCAGCTGACCATCCCAGAGAGAGGCTCACCTGTCTCAGCTTTATCTGTGGAGCAGCTAATATGGAGCTTAGAAATCAAAAGGCTGATGAACTAAGGTTCTCTGACCCCATTTTCAGTTATTTATATTTTGTGGCAGCTAATAAACAAAAAGAAATTGGCAAGAAAATGCCTAGAAGGGAAGGAAATACATGGTTCACCAGATGACTCATGCCTAGCAGGAATGGCAGTCTTAGAAGGTCAAAGGCAAAGAAATACAAACATACGATATGCTGCTGATGACACATTCCTTGTTTGATTGTTTGTTTGATTGATCGATTGATTATTTGAGGCTGACATAGCAAAAGTAACTCAGGATTGCAAACCCAAGCGCCTCTGTTTTGAGTTTTGCTTAGCACCGTGATCTTGGGGAGTCGCTTCTTCATACTGTGTTCTGCGTATAACATCTATATTAGAGTATCATCTTGGGACTAAGGAGATGGATCAGTGGGTAAAATGTTTGCTGCTCAAGCAAGAAAACCTGTGTTTGCATCCCCAGAACTCATGCTAGGCCCAGTGGCAAGAGCCCATGATTTCAGTGCCATGAGAGTAGAGATAGGATCCCCAGAGCTCCCTGCCAGACAATATAGTGAAATCTGTAATCTCCCAGTTTAGTAAGAGAACCTATCTCAAGATGTAAGGTGGAAAGCAATAAGGGAAGATACCCAATGTCCTCTGGCCTCCACCTGCATATCCACACACAAGAACATATACACACCCACATATCACACCCACATGCACACACACATGCACACACACACACAAACACACACACACACACACCTCACATACACATAGGTGCACAGATATTATTACTGCCTTATACATTCATGAATAACAAATAAAATAATTTCTATAAAACAATACTGAAAACTGCATGACACTATATTGTATAAAAAAGTGTTGCTCCAAACACATTTTCATGGGAATTCACTGTGTTAAACTTGGGCCCAGAGAACTTTTGTTTCTTGTGTATACCTTGGGGCCAAGAATTTTCAAACATTATGATGTGTATTTTTAAATCAAAATAATACAGATTTTTTAAAGTGGTGCTCATAATATATCCATAGCACAAGTGCATCAAAGAAAGGGAATGCATTAATACATCTCAATATGGTATGAAAAGAACTCAAAACTCAAAATAAATGAAGTGCCTTTGTCCTCAAGAAGGAAATGGTTGCCCTGAGCAATTTCATCAACACATGCAGTAGAAAATACATTATTGTGTGGCCTTTTAAAACGACAATTTGAATAAATAAGTCAGGATGTTACAGCATCACCCTCATAAAAACCACAGTTTTCCGATGGAAACAATATAATAAAACCATCATTTTTGTATGTTTTAAACGTGTGTGATATACTTCAGTCCCTGAAACCTTTGTATCTTAGAAGCAAGAAGTCTATTCTAAATAGGCCATTGGGCATAGGAAATTAATGTCAACATCAGTAGTGATAACCCATTTATTTGTTTATTTCCATGATTAGCTGCTTGGATCAGGGCAATCCTTTTTCTCTTCTGCTACTGACACAGCAAAGCCCTTTGTTTCAATTAAATCTGGAAATCTAGAGCATTTGTGTCAACAGTGTTCAATATTTAGAAAAGATTTTATTTTATACCCTAAATTAAAATTCTAAATTGTTTAAATAAGGACATAGTAAGAACGTAGCCAAGACATGGCCTTTGTTCTTTTCCTGTTCTTAGAATCTGAATTATTTCTATCACCTTAAAATCTTACACTGAGAACTTATGAAGAAAAACTAACTTAATTTTTGCACAGACTGTAACATTAAGGTATGTTAATATATACTTTTAAAAAGGCATTATGGTGTTGTAGCACCCAGCTCAATGGCTCGGGTGTAGTGGTTGTGTTTCTTGGTACCACCAGCTAGACTAGCCAGGATTAGAGGTAAGTGCACTAGGAAAGTACTGGCAACTGAACCTGTCCAGAAACCCGGCTTCTCGGCGTCCTTCGTTCCCAGATGCAGGCATTAAACGAACAAAAGAAGCCACCCATTTTTAAATGGGTGTCCTATAGTAACTTACACATCTTTCCCCCAGGAAAACAATACAGCAAAATGAATCCAGAACCTTCCCACCCGAACCTTCATGTGTTTCCAAAACTGCTGTTCCTCCACACTGCCACTAACTACTTCTACCTGGAGTCTCTTCTGTCCCCACACCCAAGCATCCAAGCCCAATTCAGTCCTGTGTCCTGTAGTTTCAAAGCCACCTTGTTGGCAGTGCTCTGGTAACAATTCCCATTCATGGAGCACATGCCATGTGCAATGAATGTCCTCCACTCGCGCTAAGAGATGGGTGCTGTTGCACAGGTGGAAAGCATAGTGTGGTGGAGCAGAATTCCAACACATCTGGACTAAATGCAAAGCCTTCTCCTACCCAGGCTGCCTCCCCTGCTATCGCTAGTACTCCAGCTCTGCTCTCCCTCTTCAAGTCTCATCATCCTGTGCACATGTCCACATTAGTCCCTTCCCACGGAACTGGAGTCAGGGGTAATGTAGAGACCTACGAACTAGTTGCACTTTCTAAGGCAACTCCAACGCTCTTCACCTACCAGCCCCCTAAGATGGACCAGGACTTTTCTTCAGTGAGGCTCCAGGTGACTGTTCAGCTTGAAACTAAAACAGATTTTCAGGACACAACTCTCCAGTGAACAGAGGCTGTCAGTGGCTCCTGCTACTCACAGCATAAAAGAGGCTGATTAGTGGGGAGCTATTGCTGCTGTTTGGTTAAACAGACTTGTTCCTGCCAAACTGCCTTCTACATACACATTTATTTTCTGTGTAGATTAGAGATGCTCTGGTCAGAGAAGCTTCTCTCTGTAGTGGGCAGTGCTTAGTGTAGAGACTCATAATTGGTAAGTGCTGAGAATCAGTGACTGCTGAGTACTCATCCCTAAATGGACATCTATATCAACCCCTCGTGGCCAGGGAACATCACTGATGGGGCAAAAAGAATATAAGACAAGGGGCTGGAGAGAAGGCTCAGTGGTTAAGAGCACAAGGACACGCATTCAATTCCCAGGCTCTCAACGGCTGCTCTCAACCATCTGCAATTCTAGACCCAGGGGACTTGATATCCTCTTCTGGCCTCCCTGAGCCCTGCAGGCAAGTGGTGCTCAAAACACCCATACATATCAAAACAAACGAATTTTACAAAGAGTAGAAGAGAAGCATGTGGTGTTGTGGAATGCTGTCTTCTGGGCATGGCAGCTGCACTCATGACTCAACAGCTGGGGTGATCTACACAAGACTTGTGTAACACAGTGTCACATCAATGATCTACTGTGGAGTAGGGGGACTCATGAGACCCCACCCCTACTTCAGGATCTATTGGCAGTTGGTGGTAGCTGGAGAAGAACAAGACATTTTCTTCTGTGGTACAGGTAAAATGTCCACGCCCCAGTAAATAAAGCCCACCCATGTTCATGTAATCAACCCTAAGAAAACTCATTAGGTCACACAGACACAAAAACAAACACTTGAGGATAACAGGAGGATTAGTTAGGGAGGCGAAGGAAGGAGATCAGTGGGAGAGAAGGGAGCAAAGAAAGGCAAATAAGGTCAAAACACAGTATACATTCTATACGTGTAAGAAACTATAATGAACCCCTTACTATGTATATTAATGTAAATAAAATACATTTGTTAGATAGTTTTATTTTATGTGTTAGAAGAAAACCTAAGTGAACTTCCTGTCTCGTGTACTTGCTAGCTCAGTGTGGGCAGTAACACACCCTTTTTGCAGAGGGAAATTGTGTTGCCTTTTGTTTTGTTTGGGTGCTTCTTTGTGCAATACATAGAACATTCTTTTCCAACACAGTAAACAGAAGGATTCTGCCTTCAATGTTACAAAGATTATAAAACTGTAAACAAGTATCCTTTTCACAATCTTTTTGCTACCACTTTTCTTCTGGGGGTTCCTTTGATGATTTCAATGTGTAAACGGCCTCCCAAGACGGAGCTGTAGCTCTGCCCAGTGCTCTAAGAACAGCAAGGCTGTGTGACACATTACAGAGGCGGCACATTCAGGCGGAGTCACTGTGCTTTTGACTATGAGTCCAACATTAAGGAAGTAACAGTGTACATCTATTACCCTATCTAAGCAGAAACACATATAAGACAAGTCCATGTTCTCCTGATAATATAAAAATAAATCCATATAGGAAAACTGGGGAAATACTTACAGAATATATCACAAAGGACTGCTAATATTACCTACAAGTTATTAAAATCAATACTTAAAAGCATAGTGGAGGAGCTCATAAGGCCCATCCCCTCTCTGATCCTATTGGCAGATAATGACTGATGGGAGAGGGGTGACATTTTCTTCAGTGGTGTATGCAGCCCTTGGTCCAGAAAATAACGGTCCACCAACACTTGAGCAAGAAGCTAACTAAGCTCAGCCTCTCTCTCTCTCTCTCTCTCTCTCTCTCTCTCTCTCTCTCTCTCTCTCTCTCTCTGTCACATGCACACACACACACACACACACACACACACACACGATGGGGGGATTAGAGCTGGAGGGAGACACGTTAAAAAGATGTTGCAGCAGGGGCATAGGATGGAAGAAAGAGGGGACTAGATGGTGAAATCAGCTAAAATTCATCACAGAAATGGATGAAACTATCAAATAATTTCTTAAAATGAAAAATAAGCAAAGGATTTAACAGATAAGGCAAGGGTCACTGCCTCAAAGCCACAAAGCTTAGGGACCAAGGGGTTAATTCATTGATGCAAAAGCATAGAACACCCATCTCAACTGCTCATCACTCTAGACAATTACCTCTAGTCAAAAAGATTTTCCTTAGAAGATGAACTTTTGGTACAACTTGTAGGTTGTTATTTTTATGTGTTTATATAAGGTTGTTGCATATCTGTTGAAACTATTTTAGTCTGCCTTTCATTATTTATTCCCATTCAGATACAAATTTAAATAAAAGCTATCTACCCATTCATGAAGATTGCTTCAGATTTATTTATGGTACAGCACAGAGAAGAAGCTTCTGGGAAGAAGGACTTAAAATCCATTATGGTTTCTATTAATAATTGTAGTTACTAATTGCTATGAGAACATTTGGGATATACTAACATATAGTTAAAATGAAGCCAGTCCAAAAGCTACTATAAATAGTCTTGCATAGTCTCACAGAAGTCATGAGAACTTTGTCATACAGAGGGTGGGAAAGTGGAAATGGGCTTTTCAAATTTGTTAAACATTGATATCGTCCATTCAAACAGCCAAAGCAGAAACTGTACATCCAAATCCATCTTCATAAAAGATCTTTTTAATTACTTTTTGGAATTATCACTGGCAATTAGAACTCTTAAAGGAATCCCACACATGACTTTTGTTCAAGGACATGTCTAGCAAAGAGAAATAAAGCAGCCAATGGAAACATGGCCACTGGGAAGAAGGAGACTGCAGCTCTGTGTAGTGTGGCCAGGGGAGGTCTCACTAAGGTGACAGCTGACTATGGCTGAAATTACAAAGAACTAACGTGGGGTTATCCTGGGATGTGCATGCTAAACAGAACTGCAAGTCCTGTAGATCATGTCATGCAAAGGGCTTTTTATCTTTTTCTCTAGGAGATAGGAGGAACAAAAGATATAGATAAAATTACCTTATAATTTATTATTCAAATTCTGGCAGTTCTGCTGGTAAAATGGCAAACTGAATGGAATGCTGGGTAAGAAGGCAAAGGTATAGGGCTGTCCGAGGTAACCTGGTAGACAGTATGCAGCAAAGAACAGCACCAGCCTGGTCCTAGCTAGATGCCCTATGGAGCACAAGCCAGAGGCAAGGAGGGTGAGAAGAAGCTGGTTGTGGTAGCCAGACGAGAGGTGGCAGAGTAAGGGCAGACTCTGGGGTTTGTAACATACAACCAGGAAGCCTTCGAGGGGGGTCAGATGTGGGGCGTTAGACAATGATTGGGGGAATGAACATCTCCAGAGAGCAAGCTGACATTTGGAGGGTCGGGGAGACTCCAGAAAGAGCCTGTGAAGGCATGTCATGAAAGAGAGATGCAGGAAGCTCTGGGCAGTCAGCCAAGTGCAGACATTAAGTCACAGTAACAAACAGTAGGCAGAGGACTTGTTTGGAGTAAACAGTGTGTAGATGGCACTTACAGCACTAGGAGAGATGACATCCCTGGAGAGAATGGGTAGATAAAGAAAGCAGAAAAGAGAATCCTGGTCCCTAGACACTGCAGCCAGGTGGGCGGGAAGGAAGTCAGAGCCTGTGACATCTAAGAAGTCCATTGAGAAAGTGTCAGAGGAAAAGGGGGTGACCCACCATGACAAGTTCTGCTTTGGTCCTGAGAGAAGCCTTTTGACATTTCCAAGTGAATACACAGGTGGGTTTCTGATAGTGATACTGAAGACAGAGCCATGTGCATTCTCACAGGCCTTTATACTCCCCCGAAGGAACCTGAGATCAAGACCCCTGGTGGTCTAGTGAAGAACGGTGGGCAGGAGAAGGAAGCAGGGCTCCTGCAGGCAGACAAGCATCCCAACTCCACAATCAACATCCAGGAGACCCAGACATCTTCACAACACTGCAAAGGCAGCTACATTTCCTTTAGGCTAGATCCATATGTATAACAAGAGGACACCTCTGCCCTGCCCTGGGGAGGACACTATGATTTGTGATCCCAGGAATTTGAGTGTAGATTCCATGGCAGATGAAAGGATGGAGAAGATTCACATCAACTGTGGGAAGTTTGCCCTGTTTGCTGCTGTCAGAAGCCTTCAGCAGCACCCCCTACCTGATCTTTGAGACAATATCCTGATTTCCAAGTGTGGTGCTTGTTTCCCTTCCAAACACCGCGTACCTTCTGTTTGTTAATTCAATGTTAGCCATAGTTGGAATCTGCTTCTGGCAGAGCAGTCTGGCATCCTTTCCTCCCTATGGTAGCTGATAAAAGTCACAAAGTTTTAAATTAGGCTAATTTCACAAGAAAAGTTTAGATACATTATCATTTTTGCAAAATAAATGCTTAATACTACCTGTATATTCTGGTGCTAACTCTTTCACGTTTTTTTTTCTTCTTACTGAAAACAGTTATTTATCTTAAATTAGCCAAAATCAGGAAGGCCTTTTCTGAGTTGTTTTTTTGTTTTTTTGTGAAGGGTGTTTGTTATGTAGCCAGCAACCAAGCTCGGGGCCTACACATCTGCGGCAAGTGTCCTGCCACCAAGCTAGTCTCAGACGTTGACATATTTTAAACTTCACTGCATACATACACTGTATTACGAGCTATGGTAATTATGTGTGCGGTAAGTCTTGTTTACTTCTTTTGGATATGGTCTTACTATGTAACTCATGCTGATTTTCGACACTCAGACCTCCTCCGCCAATTTACCCTCCACCACTAGATTACAGGTGTGTGTCATCTCCTCTGTCAATATAAGCAGAGCTCTTGAATTATTCCTATCTGAGTCCCAACCCTGCCTCAGGTAACCCCAGTTGCATTCTACTTCTGAGTTCAACATTTTGAATTCCACATTTGTCTCCCAGCTTATTCCAATTAGTATCATGTCCTCCAGGGCCTCTCATATTATACACAACTAGATATTCTTTTACAAGGCTATACAGTTTTCCCTTGGTTGTTTCTACAGGTTGCCAATTGATCCTGCACCTTGTTCAAGATTCCCTGCTCTTACATGTTGATAGGGCTCCATGCTGTTCTTCATATTGTAGAAACATTTAGGAATGACTGGGGGCATAGAATGAACAGGGAAGAGCAGAACTAAGCTGGGCAGATCAACTCTAGGGGCACTGAATATTGTAACCAATGGGAAGAGTTTGCTGTCAACCGTATTTGTATTTTGTTTCAACAAATACAGATGGCTACCCTCTGGGTACTCATTAGTGACACCAATTTTGAATGTTTCGTTTACTATAGTTTCCTACATATTTAAAATATTTCACAACAAAGTGTCTGTCTGAGAGTGCGTCAACAGTCTGGAATAAGCCAGTCTTATTTGAAGGGAACATTCTGAAGAGGCTAACCCTTGTAATAATAGGTCAGAGCTCTTGATGAGCCATGCTGTGACTTCCTTCCCCGCCTCCCAAGAAGCTCGTGGATGACGTACTGAGCTGCAGCTCAGCACAAATCATCAGAAAATGCCAGAAAGAGACATAACCTAGTTTGTCAGCCTTGAGAAAAGGTGCCTATACACAGAATACTTCCGTGTTTTTATGGTATTTTAATAAAGGCTATTACAGAGTTGTTGAAGTTGAATGAGGTAAATTTTTCTCTCCTGGGGAACACAGGAACGGACCCCAGGACCTCCGACAACCTGTGTGTTCCACAAGAGGAAACCGGAGACATTACCCTTTGAGTTGACTTATAAAAAGACTCAGTGGATCTCAGTCCAAGCCTGACATCAATCCTTTGGATTAACTGCTAGGCATGATGACCAGGACATTTGCATACTAATGGAAGTCTGAGGCAAGGGCAGATTCTGGTCACCAGACACAGCTTTGTGGTCCTCTCCCATCTCCACCTCAAGCCTGGAGTTGAGCTCTGCCTTCAGTCAGGAGGAGGTGAGACTTTTGGAGACAAGGATAAAGAGATTCATGTATGAAAAATAACTGCAACGTTAAGTACAAAACAAATGCTGTTTCACTGTTTTTTTCCCTATCAATCTGTCATCTGGACTTTGATGAAAGGCTGTCATGGCAGAACCAATGTCAGCTGTGTTGCCAACAAGAACCCTGATGTGTGGCATGCCACTCAGTCTGCTGCAAGTGGGTAACATTTAACACAACTTCCTAAAGAAAGGAATATATCACCAATAAATTACATCCAAAATCCCCTTAAATGTCTGTCTCTAATATCAAAATTTTTAACATTCTTTAGATATTCAGATCCTACTGGTGAAGCAAAAAACAAAAAACCAAAACAAAAACCACAGTCGTACTTATTAAAAAGTCTTACTAAAAGTTACAATTTCAAAGTGTCAAAAATAAATGTAAACAAAAATTGACTTTTTTGTACTTTCTATCAGCACATTTTGAAGGCACATTAACTCTTGGGGGCCACATATACCAGCTGCATCTCTCCGTGGCTTTATCTGAAGACAGTTTCTGTCCAGCCTGTTTAACAAGGGTGACAGCTTTCTGCTTAGATTGTGCATTCTTCATTTACTAACTTTAAAGTAACAAACTTTGTTTCTAGTTTTTTTTCTCTTTCTTAAGACGACTGTTAACTACTTCTATTATTTCTCTTTTCATAAAATAAACATCATTTCTAAAATTAAATGCATAAAGGTATAGGTCCTGGGGCAGAATGGACTAAGAACTGTCAATAATAGTATATAAGTCATACACAGAATACTTACTCCTCAGAGACTCCATTTCTGCATCCATAAAAGGGACATATAAGTGTCCACTTCAACATGCTATGGTAAAATACATGAACTAATACACATAAGGCATTTAGATGGGTGTCTGGCACATATTAACTGGTACTGTTAGTTGTTTATATTATAGTATTAGTGTTATTATAAGTTATTATTGGTATTGTTATTAATTATTCAAAAGTCTCTTGAGTTCTTTATTTGTTTTTCCAGAAAGTATCAGTGCCTAGAATGGGAATAGAAATCCATTTTTTAAAAATATTTATTTTATTTTTAATTGTGTATATGTGTATGTGTGTCTTGTGTGAGCATATTCACACAAGTAATGAGTATGCGTGTCTGAAGACCAGAAGTGTGCTATCCCATGGAGCTGGGGTTACATTCAGTTTTGAGCAGTTAAGATGTAACTGGTAAAAGCTGAACTCATGTCCCCTGTGAGCACAGTACTCTTAATCGCTGAGCCATCTCTTCAGCCTTTTTTATTTTTTTCTAGGAACTGAGGACCAACTAATTTCCTTACAGTTCCCATCACAACTAGTGGACACAACAGATCATGTTTTGCAGGATGAAAATGGAGGAAGTGTTTATACAGGAAAAGGAAGTGTAAAAAGAACTAGATCTTATCATAGGATATCTCAGCACTCACAACAAAGGTGCCTGAACCGAATGGGAGACTGCATGTTCCTGAAGGTAGGGCAGGGATGTCTGTTTCCTCTGTCAATATGGAACAAACTAGGGAAATGACAGGCTTGGATTTGGTCCTAGAGGCTGAGCCATCCATAACACACAAGGTTAAAGTTGGGGCAGAACTCACATTTACAACCATGTCACAATCTACTGTGTTTTAAGTGTCAACAGGATTTACATATGGTGACACTGCACTTTAGAGAGATAGGAATACCAGGAAATAGAGCTCAGTGAAAGAAACTAGCAACATAAACTGTTGGTATATAAGAAATTCCAGAAATTGGAGGTCAAGCAGAGGTTACTTTCCCAAAGTATAAATGACATTAACATAAAATGTAAGTCTTTGAAACTTGCATAAATAGCATATTTTAAGGGATATTCTGAAAGTGTATCGATGGAGGATCAGGTCATTCAGAGTTTAATACACGAAGCACAACCAACAGGTAAAAAAAGAGTAATTTCTTACAATGCTGAAACCTAAACATTATTTCAGGGCTGGTACAAATAACAGCACGTGAGCATTGTTAGCACATGGCCATGTGATAAGATTGCTGCATCCATACTCCACTAGGAGAAATAGGTAATGACCTGTTAAGTCATTTTAAAGATTCCCTTCGCCAATCTTATCAAGCATTTCCTAGAGATCTCACTTCTATTTCATATCAGTGAACTAGACCATACAACAGAGAGACTTGAGAGACATATTTGACTGAATACAAAGTTCACCTGAACAACATGAAGGGGAGTTTTAGTGAAAACAATAAATGTGTACCACCAAATGAGGATTACAGAGTCTAAAATCAGGGCATTCTTACTCCAATACAGTCCAGAGAAGATGATACCACCTAGACCTGCTGACAGAAGTTGGGTTAAGTAACTGGTAAATCATAGAATCTGCCATTGAGACCATCTAACCCCATACTTCCCTACAACCTAATAGTCACTTGTCATCCATATCTTGCTACAGTCAAGTAAGTCTTGCTACAGTGATGTAAGAACATACTGAAGAGCCAATGCCTCCCTGACTAGTGTATTTTTTATTGTAAATGTATTACCCTTCTAATTACCACCAGACAACTGTGAACTTAAGTTTCTCAGTCAATCTTTGATGTAACAACTCTGAATCTACTGTCAAAATCAGTATCTTTCGATTCTAATTCAGCAGAAACCAAATTATATTTTTTAATTATTTTACATAATTCAATAGGTTATAAAATAGAATTTGATAAAATACATTAAACTGATGTCTTTATCCTGTCAGCCTCCCCAGACTATGACCAAGCCACATACACATTTCTGGAGTGTTATAGCCACTAAAAAGGATAATTCAGGAATAGTAAGGTTTAGTTAGCTAAACCAACAAAAGTTTTGGTTGGGTCAAAGCTATATATTCAGCTTCCTTATAACTGTAGGGAAGTCGTGTATTAATTTGGGATGGGAAGCACTTTCTCATTAATCATATTTGGTGAAGAGTAGATTTTCTTTTGACTTTTGTGACTACCCTCAATATGCTCAATCTATTATTTCCCTTAAAGGGTGCCACACATTGGCAAAACAAAATTGGACAGGCATGGGTGAACAACTCTTATCTCATAGATGGTCATCATGTCAGATGACCAAAGTGCTTTCAGTCATACCTACTGTGTGGCAGGATCTTGCTACATTTTTATGACTGCAACTCTGAAATATGACTTGATTTACTCCTACATTAGAAACAGGGCTGGGGTGCGAGTCAGTACTAGGGTGTCTGCTTTCTCCTCAGATTCTACAGGTTGACCAGAGTGAGAACAGGTAACTCAGAATTAAATAACTACAGGCTTGCAAACTGAAAGATTTTTTTGTTCTTTTTATTTTTGTTTTTTTTTGTTTGTTTGTTTTTGTTTTGTTTTGTTTTGTTTTGTTTTGCTTTGAGACAGGGTTTCTCTGTGTAACAGCTTTGACTGTCTTGGAACTCACTCTGTAGACCAGGCTGGCCTTGAACTCACAGAGATCCACCTGCCTCTGCCTCCTTAAATGCTAAGATCAAAAGTGTGTGCCACCACTGCCCAGAGTCTGAAAGATTTTATTATTATACTAATAAGAAGGAGCTGCTTTTCTACTGGGAATAAATAACCTACTGTTTAAAAAATTGCACCATAATGGGCAAGTAAATGTCATGAAAATAGAAAATTTGATATTCTAAGGTAGCATTATATAAACCTACAGACCCACTTCAGTTATTGCAAATAGTCAGTGACTATAATATATGATGTAAATGTCATGACATTATTCACATTATACTTAGAGCATGCAAAAGGAACAAGGGGAAATTTGAAGCGTCGAAAGACAAAAGAATTAAGAAAAATAGTTATGATGGAGAAAAAAGAAAGAAGAAAAGGAAAGCAGGAGGTTATCACGGGGAAGTAGAAAGGCCATCGAAAACTGAGGAGAGAAGTCAGGGGAAAGCTGGCAGGAAGTGGACAGGACGGAGGACAGGGCACTTCTTGACAAGCTGCATGACTTCTCAGGTCCCTCAGCATGTGGACAGTAGTCTCTCTCCATGATTAGTGCTGTTTCAAACCTGTCAGCTTAGCAAATTAAAAGCAGTCCTTTAATCAATAGGATTTTTTAAAATAAAGCTTTGTTTGTCTAAAGAAAACTCATTCGGCATTAAAGGATAACTAGAATTTTAAATGTTTCTGGGCCGAACTTCATACCTCAAACCAACATTTGTACTTTTTATACATATAACCTTCAAACTATTTTCTATGGTTGAATCCTATGAGATTTAGATTTTAAAGGAAAAAAATTACGTATATAGTTTTCAAGAAGCACATATTTAAGAAAATAATTAATCAACCAGTATGCAGAGCAGGCAACCCCTTCAAGAAACTCAATGATCTGGGCATAGGGGGTACTTAGAGTAAAAAACTGCTCTCCAAGCTACTTCTCAAAGACAAGTCCTTAGAGTCCCATGTAGGACTTCATGGGGAATGTCCTACAAGTAAATTTCTTCTTTTAAAATCATGAAGAATCTTTGTTTTTTAAAAAGATTTTATTTTAAATTATGTGTCTGTGTGTGGGTGGGTACAGGTGCTTCCAGACACCAGGGGTGTCAGAGTCCTCTGGAGCTGGAGTTATGAGCCCCCTGATATGAGTGCTATGAACTGAACTCAGATTCTCTGCAAGAGCAATCTAGACCCTTAACTGCTGAGCAAGACCTTGGTATTTAAAAATCAATCCCAATTTCTGAAAATGTGTTCTACAATTTGTTTTTGCTTAAAATGAGTGCACCTGAAATTATATTTTGGTTTGTTTACTTCATTAATCAGGAGATGATGGATTAATGTTTCCATTTAAATTAAAATTTAGATACATTTATTTCCTTTTTATATGCTGTATGTCAATACTGTGACATAAGTCTAAGCCTTTTCTCTCTGCTCAAAGTGATCTCACTGTATTCAGTCTTGACACACCCCTCTTTCTTCTCCTGAGTATACAGAACCCCAATTTTTCTGCTTCTGCAAGACATGAGGGACTTTACAAATGTTTTAAATTAAATGTTCGCAAAGTACTGACCACTCAGTTCATGATTTTCAGACGTGGAGCGTCTCTGAAGGAAAGGGTTATACCTCAGCAATACTTGGGAAGACTGAAGACATAGTGCATACAATTAATTATAATAAATAATTATTCAATGTAGCATTATAAATTATCAGAATAAAATTGTGGCCTAATGTGTAATCTTTCTAAGTAATTAATGAGGCTCACAGATCATCCTATGAAGTCAACCCGAGTGTGAAAACAAATTTAAAAATCACTCTTAAATGTTTTCTTTTAACTAAATCAGTCAATGAAAACTTTGAAATCTACTAATAGTTACTTTAGAAACCTGTTAAAATATACACTGTCTTCTTTAAAGATAAAAAGAAAATTTTACTGGAGTAAGGCAGTTCATGACTATAGAGGCACAACTATATTTTATTTTTTAACATCTAAATAAAATAGTCATTCAAAATAAACATTCACAAAAATGAAGGGAATTATTCTAAGTAAATAATTTCTAGTACTGTGGTGCTATGAAGGAACTCAAGTTCCATCCAAATGAGATGTTTTAGATTATCATTCCAAATACCTGTTGTTCAAAGCTTAAGATTGGAATTAAAACACACAAAATATAAAAATATAAAAAGCAAGATTGATATGATTTCAGAAAGAAATCTGAACTACGTCAATAAAGTATGTGTAAAAAAATAGAGAGTAAGATAAAATGTGTGGCAAGTGGATCCGAATGCTTTAAAATGCCCACTTTTCACAGACATATGTGCACAGTACACAGGTGCATTTCACTAGAAACTGCATGTGATGAATGAGTTTAACAGTTAAAACATGCTGACTCCAGACTCCAAAACATAACAAGGAAAAATAGCCATACACCAATCAATAGCAGTTACATTAGCAACCACAATTACTTTCATTCAAATAAAATCATTCCCTTAAAAGGAATGAAGCCTGGGAGTGTTTTCAAAATATGTGTCTAAAAAAGATTGTATTTCTGTATTTAAAAGGCCACCACATTATGCTTTCTTTGAAGAGAAATTTTTAAATACCAACCAGTTGATTGTAAAGCACATATATCCACTAAAGTAATAACTTTAGTTATTACATCAAAGAACCCTTAATACTTCATCCTGATTATACCTTTTAAAAGGAATGTTCTGGCTGGGCATTAGAAAATTAATTCTCCAGCCTTCCCCACAATATCACTTGTGAAAAATGATGGAATAGAAATATGGAATCACAAAACTACTGATAGTGCTGCTGGGTCAAGAAAAAAATTCTCCCTTTCCTTTTCACCGCCAGCCACATCACCAGTTTGATTCTACTACAGGTAAATTCTGATCCTTGTTTTCCCCTCAGTCGGTATTTCTGAGCCCATTCCTCACGGATAAATGAAATACTTCCTCTGGTTTATGCTACCAAATAGCAGGGATTCTAGTCTATTTACATATCCTGGTCAGTTGTCCTGAAATATTGGGACAGACTGATTTACCTATGCTTGGCTTTGGTGTGCGATACTCTTATAGTATGCCAGGCCTCTTCTTCCCAAGGTGGTTGAGTAATATCAGTTATATGGTGGGCAGGTTCTTATTTGACATGAATTCACAGGTGTTTAAAAGGCTTTCTATCCCAAAGCATATTATCTGTTTCCCCAGAGACATTAGTTGTCCCAAGCAAAACGGGGGAAAAAAAATCTTTCTAAAGTCTTAATTAAAACTGGGAGAATTTAACATTTACAATTCTCTATAAACTGACTGGATGACAGGAAAAGGAGTTACAGACACACGGTAATTATGCACCTAAGGGTGTGTGTGAGGAAGAGGTGTTTCCACCAGGGAGCAGGGTGCAGACTTCAACTCAGCCTTCACACATCTCACTGAACTGCACTGCTCCCGGGAAGAAACAGAGCATAACTGGGCGTGGCGGGGATGAAAAAGGGCTATGTGACTGGACCACCTAGGCTCCCATTTCCTTTTCTAATTCTTTGCAAATTTCTACAGAAAAAAAAAAATCACAGATTTGAAGTCTGGAAATCCCATTGAGAAACTGGACATATTTTTGGACTTGTACTCCCTCAAAAATAAATTCTAGAAAGCAAAAGCATTCTAACTCTGAGACCTTTCTAAACCAACATGAAGTGTGTGGTGCCTTTTTTGCTGAACCATGTGGTGTGTTCATGAAAAGACATCATAGTTTGTCATGACTAACAATGCCACCAAGAGTCTCGTATAACAGAATTTACAGACACATAGGAAGATGAGAAGGGAGACTCCAAATTCCACCTGTGTGTTATGAGCTGGAAACTCATTAAATAAGCTCCATGACTTCAAATAGGCAGGTTTACTACTTAACGTTACAAATCTTGACAGTTCTGCTACAGGCATCAACTTCTTCAGCACTGTATTGCTGCCTTTGTTACATCAAAGATTTTCAACAGAAATCTGTAAATAAACATATTTCATACAAGAATGAATAATTTGGACCACTTGTGTTACACACTGTCAACCAACACAAGCCTCAGAGAGCACCTGACATCTCCATTGATGGTATGTGATTGGTACCATTCTACACAGCAGCTCTGTCTTAATGCAGTCTTTAGAGAAAAAAGTCAAAACTACCACCTCTCCACCCAAACGCCATTCATGCAAATCGCTGATCTCAGTGGAAATCCAAGAAAACCCTGTTTTTCCCCCCAATGTAAGTGCCGCATTTAAAAGATTTAGAAGGCTAGAAAGAAATTCTCAGGCCAGTATTTTACAGATTTCCTCACATAAGAAGGCTTTTTCGCTAAATGACCTTCTGCTTCCAACATGCATCAAAATGAGTCAGCCACAAACGTATTGTGTTTTCCTATGGTGAGTCAATTCTTACAGATGCTATAATTTTTTCATTTCCAGAAGTTTAAAATTTAAAGGCTTATATAAGTATTACTTCAGTTTTAAACATTTGTCCTATCTGTAGAACATTTTATAGGAAAAACACTTAGAAGGCCTGGAGCTATATCGCTAGTTCCCAAATCTAACACTTTGATATAATATTTAATGTGAATTTAAAATGCCATTATTCTCTATAATAATTTGACCTTTCAAGGTACATAATAAAATCTCTCCACCCTTTCCGGTGGCATAAAAGAGGTATTTGGGACCTGTTCTCTACAGTGCCTAATTTGAAGTAATACATCACCCCTTTCCTGGTTTAGTGATGTGATCACAGTCAATCTCAGATTTATCTGCTAACTTTATAGCAAACCAAAGCTACAGATGGCATTTTTATTCAAGCTTTTTTTTAATTCTTATTTTTTAATTTTATTTATTTATATTTATTTTTATTCAAGCTTTCTTGACTGGGACAGTACAAAGGATCTGTATAGTGTGGGATAATACTGCTTTGTCATCAGAGGCTCCCATCACAACTGCACAGTGGCACCTTTTAGGTCAGCCTTCACTGACCTACCACTCTCTCAGCTAGCAGGCTAGCTAGCACCTCTGCCTAGGGTCACACCAAGTGACAACAATCTCAGTCAGTCTGTGGGTCAGGTCTGGGTTGTCATTCTATTGGATGTTCCTTCCACTTCAAGGATTTCCACGACCCCAGAAAAATCGCCAGATAATCCTCGGAAGAAGAGCACATACAAATAAGCCCGTTTGTTAAAGAGACTAGTTACAGAAATTAATTTCCTAAAATTAATCATAAAATTCCACAGACAAGGCTGCCACCACACCACAAGAAAGTTGTTAAAGCACTGTTTTAAATATCTAGGGTGAATGTATTCAGACTAAGTGTTTCGGGGCAGATAGGAAGGTTTTCTGAAACAAAAAACTCCTGTGTATTCACATGCAAATCCATGTAAAATGCCAGCGGCCCATCGATAACCTTCTGCTATGTCAACACCTGTAGCCTATCAGAGACAGCATCTATGGATGGCATGAGTTCACCCAACAATAGTTTCTATTTCATTAGATACAAATATTTTGTGGAAATTTTCCTATTTAATGGTTTCTATCATTGTTGAAGAAGTCCCAGTATGAATACAGAAAGTAAACATATTTTATTTCCCTCACATAATATATGCACTACATTAAATTATTCTTCTTGTTGCTAAATTTTATTTTTGAGTAATGTTTAACCTCGATGAAGGGCTGCATAATGATCCCTTTGGAGAGGGATCCGCTTTTGGCGAGTGGCATGCAGCCCCTACCAGGGAGTTAAAGCTGTGTGGATACAAGTCATTAGTAAGAATCACCCAGACAATGCTAACAGCACAGCAAACACCAGAGCTAAAAGGACAAGGGAATGAGAGAAATGATCAATTACTGGTATTTTAAACGACTCTTTGAAAGAATAAAGGGCTGGAAACAGCCGCTCTGTTTCTTGGGGTCTGCCTCACACTCAGTAGATCGCTAGGGACTCCTGGCTGCAGAGCAGCGGGAACTTTCGGGCTGGTGGGCAGCATGGGCAGCCACAGACCAGAGCGCTCCAATCTCTTGGCAGCTGGCCTGAAAAGCCCAATGACAACCCCAGCGCCACCTGGGGATCCACCAGCGGGGACTCAGAAAGGGACAAAAGTCTGGTATCCAAGTACTGGAGTTAAGAAAACAAGATGCGCAGGTTCGGCAGCTGCAGGAACTGGGAGTGAGGGGGAAAGGCAGCAGTACCCAAGGCTTGTCTGGCATGTCACACAAGCGCCAGTTCATTCCAAGATGTGTCAGGGGACTGTTGAAATCCCAACTCAGGACTCCATTCTCCACTAACTTCGTTCTGTCTCCCGGGCAGCGCACCCCGCTGTGGTAGGAGGTTGTCCTGGTCCCTGACTGGCTGGCCCCTGGGAAGAAGGAAGAGGATGGAAAGATGCGTTCGCGGGCCACGGGGGCGCATAGGGGTGCCGTGGTACCTACCATGGTATTCCTGTCCCGGTACGTAGTAGGTGGGGTTGCCCGCAATGTGCAGGGAAATGAGCACCTCGCCCTGCTCCCCATCCCCTTCCAGCTCCCCGTGGTGGGTGCACAGGAAAAAGAAGGGCGAGAAGCGCGGGTAGTAGCCGGTGGCCGCGTGCGCCCTCAGTGTCGCCACCAGCAGCATGGCCAGGACCAGAGTCCGCGGCGCCCAGCAGCCGCGCTCCATGCCGCCGCGCTCGGTGCCGCCGCGCGCCCCGCGCGCTCTCTCATTCAGTTTTGGAGCCACCCGCACGGAAGAGCCACGCGCAGGGGAGGCGAGCCGGCCGCGGGCTCGAGCCGAGCGGCTCCGGGCAACCGAGCCCGCGGGGAAGTTGGCGGGAGACCGCGGCTCCCGAAGTTACTTTGGGCCGCGGGAGCGAGAGCGCGGGGCCGGAGCCGCGGGCGCGGAGAGCTTGTCGTCCGCCTCCGAGCGCCGCCGCCTGTGTGCGCGACGCCCCTCGGCCGGGCCTGGGAAAGCGCCCGCCCCCTCCACACCTTCTTAAAGCCCCGGGCGCCGCCCCCTCCCCCCGCCCCCCCCCCCGCGCCGTCGCCACACGTGTCCCGGCCGCGCCCCCGCCCCCGCTCCCGTCCCCGCCCCTCGGGCTCCGCTCGCACCTCGGGCTGCGCCCGGCTCACACGCGTCCCCTGCCCTCGTCCGGCTCGGTCCTGAAGGGCAGGGCTGCTCTGTCGCTGCAAAACGACAAACCACCACGGACGGACTGGCTGACGGGCTGCCCGAGGAGGCGAAGCCCTGGGCCCGCAGCTGCCCTTCTGCGAGGATGCGCGGGGAAGCCGAGGGCCGCGGGGACCGCGCCGTTCTTTGTCTGCGCTGGCTGCTCCCCGCGCCCCTCGAGGCCCGCCGCCCCGCAGCCCCTGCGGCCAGCACTTGTCCCGGTGACCCGCCCGCGAGTGGCCCAGAACCGCGACGGTGCCCCGCGCGCCCTTCCCAGCCAGGCCTCGCAGCCCCGACGCTGCCCCCGCCCGGGTCCTCATCTGCAGCCAGGCTGACAGGGAGATTGGGTGACAGTGGGGATGCCAACTGGAGTGGTGCGGGGCCAGATTGTCGGGCTGCTCGGTCGTGGGGACCCGACAGGCGCGCTTCGCCAGACTCTGCTGTGAGGCTTTGCTACCGGACTCCTAGGGCGGAGATGGGGGCAGTAAATTTTAAGTCCAAGTTTATTTCTTTACATGTCATGTATGACCACTGTGCCTGGGGTGGGGGAGGGGAAGGCATGCAGAGGAGTGGCTGGCGGCAGCGATGAAGCGGGTGGTAATGAGCTGTCGCACGCAGGACTGCGGAGAAGTGAAATCATCCAGAAGCAGGTTTTTAACGGAGCACGGCTGGCAGGAGCCCTGCAGCATCCGGAAACTGGAGAACAGCGCTGCCAGGGTTTAAAGCATTTCTCCACCGTCCCCGGGCTCACCACCAAGCAGGGATAAGCAAGCCTGCTTGTACAGAAACCCGGAAACCGTAATATCGGAAAGGATAGTCAAGCCCGAATTTGGGAGGGGGGTGTCAGAAGGCGGTTTTTTCTTCCTCTTGCCCAAGCATAGTTTCGGCAGAAAGGGCCTAACTGCCCGTTGGTCTCCTACACTTCAAATCCTCCCGAAGTTCAACAGCTGTATAACATACACACACACACACACACACACACACACACACACACACACACACACGCAACTAATAATAATTATTAGACTGGCGCTCTGTGCCATGCAGGCTACAGGCTGCAGATCCTTAGCCTAATGGAATTCTACCACCACCACCCCGCTACCAGAAGAAGCAAAATTCGCTCCATTTCACAAGGGAGAAATTAGAATTGTTGATAGCTTGTCCCAAATCAGGTGAAAGCTGACCCCAGTGGCTCTTGGCCTATTACTGTCCACAGCCTTAGGCAGAGAGGAAAACACGGCCACCTCGGTTTGGGGCAGACCTGGGAGAACTTCCTCTTCCTCCAACCTAGATTGGGTTGCTATAGCCGCAGCTGCCATTATGGTAGTTTAGTCACAAGTAGCTGACTAAATTAAAATTTGAATTCTTCAGTCATATTAACGACATTTTAAGTAACCCACAGCTACATATGGCTAGGTGTTGAGTTAGTGCAGACTTGCGGACTATCAGACAGAACTGTCACATACGGAAGAGGACAGCGAGTGTTTGCCAAATTCTTCCTATATACCAAAGTGCTAGGCGCCATGCTGAGAGCCGCAGATAGTTAGGTGCCAGACCACATGGAACTAGTGTTGGGAGAGGGGGAAAATTAGAACAGTGGACAAAATTACTTCTGACAGGAGCAAATGCTATGCAAAAGCAATAATAGGAGTGTATAGTTTAGTTTATAGGGCAAAGGGGTTGCTTCCCACCGAGTGGCCAAGAGAAGCTTCTCTGAGAGCGTGAAGGGGGAGCTGAAACTTGTTCATGTGGAAGGGCCGTGTGAACATGTGGGAAGAACGGTGAGGCCAGGAAACCAGAGTCCAAAGGCCCTGAAGCAGCACTGAGCTTGGACAGTCAAGGCTCAGGAAAAGCAGCAAGAAACAGGAAGGCTGCTGTGGGCTGAAGCAGCAGATCAGAGCACCTAGTGATGGGAACACTCAGAGCCATGCGATCATATTGTAGTAAGGGACAGAAGGCTGAATGCCAAAGAGTTAGAGAGGTTTCTGGCTTCTCACCAGTTTTTAAACATATATCAAAAGTAAATGATTTAATCTAATTTACAGCACAATTTCTAACATGCAATGTACATTGACTCATTCACCAGTTCAACACATGATAATTGAAAAACTATGGTATACAAAGCCCTTTGCTAGGCTCAGGGGAAATGCAGTTCCTGCCCCATGGAAGTTACCTTTCAGTGGGAGAGACAGACACCAATTCCTATGATTAATTATAGAATCACAAAATTGATACATGCTCTTAGGAAGTAAAAAGTAGCAGGAACAAAGAGGACAGCGTTGGCTTAGCTGAGGAAGAGACGGACACCAAGATGTGCAAGGAGCTGACTTCAAAAAGAAGAAAATAGCTCTCAGGCTGAAGCATCTTTGTGCAAGAAAGAATCATGGTGGAAGAGGAAACAGAGCTCCTGGCAGACAAACACGTGGGCGGAGCTACAGATGCAGGCAGCGGCCATCCTCTGTGAAGATTGTGGTCTCTACCCTAAAACAATGGTGAGGCAGGAAGATAAGGAAGCCACTACCTACCTATCGTAGTCGATGTGTGCACCTAAAAGATCATCCGTGTTACACCAGTAGATGTCAAGGAAAGTTCACAATTTGCTGAGAAGATGAGGGGAACGAAGCTGATGAGCATCAGGACTCACATCTATAGGCATTCAGAACAGATTCGATGGTGGATTGGAGACAGAAATAACGGGGACAGATGTGTTAGCCGTCACTGATGATGGTAAATTGTGGCAGTTAGGGAAGCTGTTTTTTAAGTCTTTCTTTTTTTATTTAAGTGAATAAAGCGGAAAATTAACATATCACTGAAGTGTGAAAGAAACGTAAGTATAAAATATGACCTACTCATTCACATTAGAGAGATGGCTCAGTGGCTAATGGCACTGGCCACTCTTCCAGAAGACCAGAGCTCAGTTCCTAGCACCTGCATGATGTTCATATCTGGCTGTAACTCAAGTCCCAGGAGATTCAACACTCTCTTCTTGCCTCTGTAGGTACTAGGCATGCACATGATGCACAGACATAGACACAGATAAAAACACCCATACACGTAGTTATTTTTAAGTGATTGACTCTGAAGTACAGAACAGTGTCATGGAGTGTCCTGAGTAAACTGCAGCCACACAGCATTAGGCAAAAGTCTCCATGGCCCTTTGAGCAATTGCTCTTCCCCCAAGGCATGGAGTGGACTTTCAGTAGGTTGTTCAGGATTATTTTTTTTGCCTGTTTTAAAATGTTATATAAATGGCATTATACATTATATTTGATTTTATATCTGGCACCTCTGGCTCAAATATCATGGCTGTGAGAATATCTATGTTGTTACATGTAGCAAAGGATTATTCACTTTTATGAATATATCTCATATACAAAATCACCATTCATTATTAATATAGTTTTGAGTTATTTTCATCTTAGAAATATGTTTAAGTTTTGGCTATTGTTCAGATATAAACACTGTGGTTTAAAATACTCTTCCATGTATCTTTTGGTGAAACCAATATATATCCACTCCAATTAAGAGAGGGAGAGCTGGACTGTTGGGGAAGGAATCTATTTCAATACAGCAGTTCAGCAGAACTGCTTTTTTTTTTTTTAAAGTCCTTACATGTCAAATACGAAGTAAAACCAGGAATCCATAGATAACAAAGTATGCAGCTCACCCAGCACTTTGATACATCTACCCATTTCTGTAGTCCTTGCACGTCCTCTTTGGTGGCCGGGTGGTGCATGAGACAGGAGATAAAGCTCAGGCCCCAGGTGGGGAGGGTGATAGGACTGTGCTACTCAAAGTGGCTTTGCAGATCAGCCCCAACACTCCAGTACTGGCCCAGAGATATGTACAGAAATGATGTTTAGAAACTCAGGGTAACTCCTAAGTGGTATTCTGTGTTTGTACTTTATGAAGGTGTCTGTCTATGATGATACAAAAGGTTACAAGGCATGATAGGAGATGCATGCAAAAAGCTGTGGCCCATCCCCAAATCTCTAGACCCTCTGTGAAAGAATGAACTAAGAAAAAAAAAAAAAACCTTCCACATTCATTTTAATATTGACAGATGGTAGTGACATCATGGGGACCATCTCACCCAACTTTAAAACTATGGTTTAAGAAATTCTAGTTCCTTTGTCCAGTGACTGATGGAGGCAGATACAGAGATCCACAGCCAGGCACCAGGCTGAGATCCGGGAATTCAATTGATGAGAGAGAGGAGAGAGACTGCAGGTGAGGGACGACGAGATCATGATGGGAGGATGTGCAGAGATGACCGGCCACACTAGTGGAAGCCCATGAACTGTGGACTGGTGGCTGTGGAGCCCCCATGGGACTGGACTAGGCCCTCTGGATATGGAAGATGGTTGTTTGGTTTGAACTGTTAGGGGGGCACGCAGGCAGGGGGATCGGGATCTGTCCCTGGTGCATGGGCAGGCTTCTGGGAATTCGGTGCCTGTGGTGTGACACCTTGCACAGCCTTGGTGCAGTGGGAAGGGGCTTGGACTCGCCTAGACTCAGTGTGCTGGGCTCTGCTGACTCCCCATGGGAGACCTTGATTTGGGGGATGTGGGGATGCGGGGTGGCTTGGGAAAGAGGGCTGGGGGGTGAAAGGAGGGGGCATCTGTGGATAGTATGTAAAGTGAGTAGAAAATTTCTTAATAAAGAAAAATGAAAGAAAAAAAAAGAAATTCTGGCTCCAATTCACACTT
The DNA here is from genome assembly GCF_949786415.1 of Peromyscus eremicus. NCBI lineage: Eukaryota > Metazoa > Chordata > Mammalia > Rodentia > Cricetidae > Peromyscus > Peromyscus eremicus. Next base: position 1,773,999 of record NC_081418.1, on the reverse strand, counting down.
CCATTTCATTTGAAAGACCTCAAGCCAAGACTGTGTGTCCTGTGTTTGAAGTATACCTACACAGTTTGCAGAAATGAATCCAAAGCATCTCCAGGAAGAGAAAGGAGCAAAAACTCCAAGTCAGGCTTCAAAATTTTCCATCAGCCAAGGACTCATGAAACCTGTTCACAATCAAAAATCACCAAGACCCAGTGAGTGATGCAAGCAGGTGATCAGAATCATGTCCACAAAGGCCTCTGGTATTGGAATTATCAGCTAGCAACATAAGATAACAAAGTTAGAAAAAAAATAACATTTCAAAAAACATAACTAAGAATAAGGGACCATCAGGAGTGACCAGGTATTCTCAAAGTAAAAATTTGTAGTATGAAAAACTTAACTCTTAAAGATAGAGGCATCTGCCCCTGAAGGCATAGGTTACTTACTAGCTCTTCACATACAGCAACTAGAGCCAGCATAAACTGTAAATTTATAGGATTATTTAAAGAAAGTAAAGGAAATCACCGAGAGATTAGGAAACTTTTAAACAGAAAGAAAACCCCTGGATGCATCCTTTACAGGACCCTGTGCCCAATGTGCAGGTTTGTGTTCTGAATGTGGGAAACAAGCTCCTTTTAAGTCAGTGATATGCTTATTGGAACCACGTGAAGGAAAACCCAAACAGTATGCACAGAGACCTCCCAAATCTGTGGAAAGTCAGTACATGGCAGCCAGCTCTTCAGATAAAAAGAGGGGAAGAGTGGGCTTTTCAATGCATGTTCCCAGGCTGTTGGTTAATGACATAAAACAATAAAATCAGATCATATCTCCCCACAGACTTACATTCATAAGCCTCTTCCATGAGTCTCAGAACCTGGAAACCAGCTCACATGGTAATAAGCTTTAAAAATTGGAAAAATAAGTCGTATATTTAGATACCATTATCCTTTCTATTTTTCCTGGCACCTCCATCACATTTATCTCTCTGTAGACTGCATGAGAGTGACTGTCAACTTTTTGGACATAGCTAAACAGAGGTTGATTTGGAGAGTAACCATGTTTTAGTTTAGTGGGTAATAACATGGTTTGTATTAAATTGGTGGCTGCTTAAGTTGTTAACAAATGATTTCAAGAAAAACTTTTCTTGTCCACTGTGTTGACCTAACTGAAGTCATGACATGTAGGGTCAGATGGGGAGTCACATCTTGTAATGAACCCTGTGAGGAATAGCTCCAGAAGTACGCGGTTTGTGGAGGGGCAGCAAGGTGCAAAGTTTTTAGTCAAAGCTGATCAGTGGGAAATTATTCACCTCTTCTTATACTTCCAAATGGCATTCAGCCTTGTGACAAATTCCTGTAATCCTAGCATCTCAGAGGATGACATAGTTCCAGGCCAGCCTGAGTTATGGCAATTGTAGAAAAACAGCAACAACTGAACAAAAGTATTTCAAGATGTTAGTTCTCTTCTGTGAGGAATGCATGAAATAATGTTTTAAAGCTGCAGCTATGTTGAATTTTATATATAACCTGAAATATATGTAATTTAACTCAAATAGAATTGCCTGTATAATAAAGTCACAAGTCTGAAGTCCCACTGTTACCAGCTCACACAATGAAGTCTCCTGCTCCCTGAATGTCCCAAGTCACAGTGCTGTGACACATATTGTTCTAAAAGTCTGAGAGTTCCAGACAAAATGGCTCACAGGATTGCTAACAATGTAGAAAAAAAATAAAGAAAAAATTTCAGGTGAAAAATTTCCCAACATATTCATTGGTAGGACAATGTACATATCATTATTACGCATCATTTCATGATATTTTATATGACTGGGAACAATGACTTTTCTGAACATTTAATGTAAACAGAATCGTAACATTTTTAGGTTTATATTAAGCTTCTTTGCTTAGCACAATATTTTGAAGTTCATTCATGCTGTAGAGTGTGTCAGTAGTTAATTTTGGGTGTTTTAATTTGCATGTTTTCTAGTGCTAGAGGTAAAACACAGGGCCTCACACATGCTACGCACACATATGGAGTTTCTGAGCACTGAGCCACATCCACAGATCGGGTTACTTCATTGCTAAAGCAGTATCCTCATGTATGGTATATCATCCATGTCTTTGTAATTATGAGTGACATTGCCAGGAACATTTCAATGGAGCTTTATATAAGATGTACACACTCGTTTTTCTCAGGCAGATACTAAGAAGTAGGTGGTGTGGAGCAGAGATTCTCAAACTTGCCTGTGTGGCAAGCCTCTTTGGTGGACTGATGAGATCCTGGGCTCCTCTTAGGTTAATGCTTAGATATTTTTAATAACTTTTAATAAAAATATTTAGGATTCACAGTAAAGAAATCATATTGAAATGTGGATATTATCAACATATTGAAAGGTTACAATATAATATGATGTTTCTATGAACCTTTAAAATAAGATATAGAAACAAAATTAGCAATTAATATTTTCAAAACTATGGTGAGCTTAGACTGTGTTTGGTGTTCCCTGAATCATTCATCATACACAAGCTTGAAGCATCTATGCTCGCTCTTCATGACTGACATGGTTAGTGGGCAGCCTCATAACTGGAGGGAATCCTTTAACCCAAGCCAGGTTCTCAACCTGTGAGGAACTTGAAATAGAACATTCCACTAGAGTGTTCTAGAGTGAACGGGAATGAAGAGCCATTCAAATGAACTACTTTAACCCAAGCCAGGTTCTCAACCTGTGAGGAACTTGAAATAGAACATTCCACTAGAGTGTTCTAGAGTGAACGGGAATGAAGAGCCATTCAAATGAACTACTTTAACCCAAGCCAGGTTCTCAACCTGTGAGGAACTTGAAGTAGAACATTCCACTAGAGTGTTCTAGAGTAAGTGGGAATGAAGAGCCATTCAAATGAACTACTTTAACCCAAGCCAGGTTCTCAACCTGTGAGGAACTTGAAATAGAACATTCCACTAGAGTGTTCTAGAGTTAACGGGAACAAAGAGCCATTCAAATGAACTACTGTCACAAATTCAACACTTAGCTTAAGAAGCGAGCTCAGAATAAGAAAATATACCCTTATTGGGCTGGATAGATGTCTCAGCCATTAAAGGCTGGACTTACAACCAAAATCAAGCTTAGGTAGACACCAAATAATACTATTTGTTATTTAAGCATTCACAGGTATACAGTAGAGTAGGAAGAAATGTATAAGAATAACAAATTCAGAATGGTAATTACCTGTAGGAAGGGAAAGATATTTTAAGGAAAGATACAAAAGATTTAAGTATATATTGGTATATGTTTTAAATAGACAGATTAGCTGGGTAGGTCCACTGGTATTTGTTGCTATATGTTGTTTTATGTATTGTATTATACATGTAATGTTTCTAATACATTTCCATACATGTACACTGTTTCATAATAAGAAATTATCATAATAAATTAACTCTTAAATTGTGTAATGAAAAATTATATTCCCACTTTAGTGTTAATTATATATTCAAAATGTTATTGAGCATGTCTGAAATGCTATACAATAGTCAAATTATAGAATTAATACTGGAAAGGAAATATGATATCATCTCTCACATCTTATTCTCAAGTAAGTTCAGTTTTTCCATGGTGGTTTGGTTAAATTTTAAAGCTGCCTTCAAATCCTCTTAGAGATAATCAATATCTCTGCATTAATTCTCTTTATGTTTCTTTTACTTTTCTATTAACTTGAGCTCTTTGGAATTTTCACAGACATCATTTCCAGGTAATTTTTAAAATTCTGTACAATATTATTTGTAGATTAGAACTGACAAAACCTTTTGGTTATAGCTAAGCATACCTTAACTCAGTTTAGTTTGATGAAAAGGCTGTTTACTGATTATGAATAGTGAAAAGCTCAGGGAAAGTTTTAGCCATATAACAACTGAAAGAATGCTGCCAGACTCTCCATCCTCTACTACTTATTTTTCTTTCCTAGAATGACATAGGTCTTGGGCAGACCCTGGTGACATGGTTCCTAGCCAGTCCAGGCTTGTTTTATCATGAGATGATTGAATCTGATTGGGCTGACCAAGACTCACAGGTCAAAGCTCAAACCAGTTGCTGTAATAGAAGTGTGATTGTCCCAGTCTGGGGCATCTCTCCTACAGCCCACTGCAGAGACCCATGCATCTAAGCACACGCAGGAGGAGGGTGGGCCTTCTGAAGGAAGTATACCAAAAGAAAGGTGGGAATGCCATGCAGAGCCAGCAACAGTCGTCCACACTGCCAACTAGAAACTCAGCCTATGCCCTGTCCTCTTGTCAATGCAGACTGTCTGACAAAGTCTGACAGCACTGGTGAGCTGAGACAGGCTCATTTTTCACAAGTGACATTCAAGGCAAGGTACGTTTTAATTTGCTTTTGGTTACTATTATTATTATTATTATTATTATTATTATTATTATTATTAGGTGGTGACCAAATTCAGGGTAAATTATAAACAGGAACTCTGACACTGAGCAATATACTCAGCCTAATGAATTTTAGTTTTATTTAGTAAAAGGTCTGGAGCACTGTAAAACAGAGGCCAGGATCCCCATGCTCTCTAAAACAACAGTGTTAATAGTGTTTTCTGTTTGGATCCTCAGCATGCTACTTCCATAATAAAATTATATATAAATAATATATTTTCCTGAAAGCCTTCTAGTATAGTTAAATAAAAAAGAAGGATTTGTTTAATATTGTTAGATTCAATGCTGTGTATACTGATGTAATGGGAAAATTATTCAGTAACACTTCACTCTGAGAAAACACTACCCACATTATCTATGTCTTACTACACCTGAGGTTACAGAAAACACAATAGGCACTTGCAGAGCACATGACCTTGTTGCACACTTTTCACTACAAAAACAATTATTTTGGAGTTAAATTGCAGATTAGCAGTGCTTAGAAAGCAAATTTTCTGTAACACACACACACACACACACACACACACACACACACACACGGGGGGGGGGGATTGGAGAGATATGCCCACTTTGTCCAAAGGAATCTTCTGAGATATTTCCTTATAAAAATCCCCCTGCTTATGAGCAGTTATACTGAATGTAATGAATTGATTAAATATAGTTCAGTTATAATATGCCAAGTACCATGCCAAGCCATGGTGATACAAAATGATTGAGTTATAACTGAGTGGAATAAATGTACATAAAACTGAGTGGAAGAAATATGTGACTCTGGCATGATAAATATCTTGAGAACATTGAATGTCATGGTTCTGGTACTTGGAGGATTATGATCTGGAAAACAGTCAGATACAGTGACAATGATGCTAGAAAATGTCTCAGTGAGTAAGAAATGTCTTAGGGGAGACCTGGGCTCAGTCTCAGGGAGGAGGACTCCCCCAGGGACAAGAGAGTAGAGTAGGAGTAAGGGGCAACCAAAGTATCATCAACAGAGGCCTATGCAAGCAGGGTGTCCAGCCAACTAACGCAGGCTTACACGAGTGGGAAGTTACAGCTAAAGATGCAGGGAGCTCTTGAACACCTGGTGAAAGTGCCTACAGAGAAACTGTCACATATCCACTGAGGTTTTACTCATATAATGATAATTAATTTGTCTCAAAACATCCTAGTGGGATGTTATTTTCCATGGAGATGGCTATAGGCTGGAGATTAGGTTAGGACCTAGGAAACTTTCCAATTAATCTGATTTATATAACCATAGAAGATTTTGTGTAATCATATAATTTATAACAGGTGTTTATGTGGACTGACAAGTTCAAGATCAAGGCACTGGTACGTGGTGCTTGGGAGGTCCTGGTCTTTGCTTTCTAGGTTGTGCCTTGAATGTTGCATCCTGTGGAGGGGGATTCCTGTTCACACACAGCAGAAGACTGGAGATAGCAAACCTCTTCCCACTGATCCATTCTGGGCTATCTGCCCTTATGACCTAAACCCTTTCCATTAGGTCTCTCCTGGACACTGTTGCACTGGAGATTAAACTGTTGACAACAGGAACCTGGAGGGACAAAAACTTCCAAAGCACAGCAACCGCCTGACACAGCTCTCATTGTAACTGTCCCAGGGGCTGGAACAGGCACATGTGAGTGGCTGTGTGCCAATACAACTCGAGTTCCCCCAGACAGGCAGCAACTTTTCAAGGTTTCTCCTAAGCAAACGGCCTATGCGTTCAACCAGAAGTGCAGCCCATTAACCGTGCTGATTCCAACAGTAAGTCCTTCTGCCTGGGCAGCTCTCCTGTGGCTCCCAGAGGCCATGTGGACAAACTCTTTCTCCTGCTGGGAGTGGTAGAAGAGAGAAAGAAATCTCTGCCGTGTCTGCCTAGTTCATCCCCTTCCCTGGAAAGGCAGGAGGGAAGGAAACGTGTAGATAAATGGCTTTTCTTGTTCTAAAGTGAGCTTCCCTTTTGAGTTCATATTGTACAGCATCCAACTTGCTGCCTTCATCGCAGGCTCGACCATGTGTGGCACACAGGTGTGCATGGAGGTAATCTGACTATGTGCAGGTTACAGGGAACATGGCTTTCTAATTGTGAGTTACTGCCCTTTCCTCCAAATACAGCAAATCAGAGTTAAGGTTTAAGTCTGGCCACACAGGCCTATTCAGCACACTGAAAAAAGTCTGTCACATTTAGTGGGTGTGTGGGTCTTAGACCATAAAACTCGCCCTGAAAGGCATAAAAATGTTCAAGAACTGGGAATTTATGCCCTTTTTTTGGTTGGGGGGGATAAAATTGTCTACCTCTAGTAATTTATTTTTCTCATTCTTTGTCTTCATTTGAATTTGAGAAAGTCTTTAAGGATTAGAGAGAATTTGTTCATTCCAAACAATTTATCTGTATGAATTCCTTTTTTGTGTACATCACACGTCAGAGACACACAATAAAGCCACCATTACTTGCCAGTTGCATGAACTTTGATCTTAAATGGGACATGGGTCAGTTTCAAACAAAGTACTAAATGTGAAATAATAAGCAACTTCCATGCCTATGATATTACGAGATTTTATTTTTCACACAGTAGATACAATGGATATTTTTGTCTTTATTTTTTAGTTAATGGCTATAGTATGGACATGGCTCAAAATGATAAGCTTCCAGAATTACATGATTTGGCATCATATCTCTTTTTTCCCCAGATTAATGAGAAATTTGTTAATATTAAAGGATTTAATAAGTAAAAGGCCATTTACAAAATTTACCTTAAAATTAAAGAAATATAACATTGAAAATTTTATAAAATTGGTCACTGTTAAAACATAGCTTTACATACTTCCTGCCAATGTCACAGGAACTATTGCAAGAAGTAATTTTTAAAACCTCAAGTTAGCCGATTCACTATCATTTATATAACTCATAGGAATATGCTAAATATATCAAGTTTGACATTAAATTGCTAGAGAAGGTTTTCATAATACGGTTAGTACTAGAGCTTCAGCGTGAAGATGTAAATGAGCTTGGGTCTGTGGTTGAATGTGTTGAAAGCCAGGTGGTTTTATAAATAATTGAGTGGTACAAATGGTTTGAGTATGGCTTCCAGGTTTTGCATTGTTTTCAACCCTCTAACAAAACCCCAGTCCTGTGCATGCACGGTTAGCCCTCATTGGTTTGGACTATTTAAAGCACTTTGAGTTTTGTTTCATAAGAACTCATAAATGCAAAAATTCAATAATATGGTCTTAATGCAATTCATGAATCTAATAAATGTAAGTTAATTATTGGAAATTACAGCTATAATTTATTTTAAAATACAATGAACTAGTACTTTATGAATTATACAAATGGTAGTTTGGATAAATTGAAGCCTTTAAAATTGTCACTATTATTATTTTTCACAAGAACATGCAGCATAAGCAGCAAATGCATACAACTCTGTCCTAGCAGTGACCAGTTTTGTAACTGTTAAAGCATCTGATTTCTCAAGCACAATCTAGATTTTTGTCAATGGATTTTTACATTACATTATTTTTAATAAGACTCACAGAATTATTTATGGCATTATTCTTCCTTTCTCGGAATTTCCCTAATTTAATTCACACAACAACTGCCTGCATGGTCTTCACTTACTAATTCAACTTGTGAATACTTAGTCTATACAACCTTACTCCATAGTGTGTTTGAAATATTGACAATCACAAAAAATCTTTCATTTAAAAAATAATTTACAATTTAATGCATACACAATGAAACTGCTTGTCTTTTCAGTGAAGGTGAAATTCAAGTCAAAGATATTTATAGCAATTTTCTGTTCAGTGGAGCTATCTTAGGCCTTTGGGGTGTCATCAGCTATGAAAGCTGGCAAAGAGATACACATTTCACGGTCTTCTAATGCATAGTTCTCAAATAGTGCTCAGAAATACTCTGATAGTTAACTATCCATGTCATAAAAGGATGGCTCCTCATTTTCTCTTCTTGAGAACACAGTCTAGCCATTCTGCATCCTTCACCCTTGGTAGGTAAACTGCCATGCAGATACCATGGAGAGGATTTTCTCCCAAAACAGGACAGTTTGAACTCCATGTGGCTGGAAGTGAGAAATGCTTCTCAGTTAGAAGGCTCAGGGACCAAGATTTCCCAGTGAAGGGACCACATCCCTCTATGCAGGGATACAGCCCTTTGACCTGAGTGGACAAGTTGATCCATGATTGAAAGGCTGGTGGATTATGTGGGGTCAGGAGCTTTGTTTTCAGGGGCAAACCCTAAATTTTGTATGTCACTAAGCAGTGCCTTCTGGGAAGTCAGTTATGGGCTTGTGTGACAATATTTCTCACTGAATTTCAGAGTGAGTCACCAGTAGGTGACTGATAAAGGTGTGGCACCACAGACTGCCCTGTGATTTCCAGGTCAAAGGAAAAGGAAATAAAGAGGAGGAAATGACAGCTTCCAACAGAAGAGAGGGCTGTGAAGGATGTCACCATTGAAAAATATCGTTGACCTCAAAATGACCTTCAATAGGCTAGTGCTCCCGCTGAAGGATAAGCTAAGCCTAGACTAAACTCTCTCTCTCTCTCTCTCTCTCTCTCTCTCTCTCTCTCTCTCTCTCTCTCTCTCTTTCTCCCTCTCCCTCTCTCTCTCTCTCTCTTCCTCTCTCTCCCTCCCTCTCTCTCTCTCATCCTCTCTCTCTTTCCCTCCCTCCCTCTCTCTTCCTCTTTCTTTCCTCCCTCCCTCCCCTCTCTCTCATTAGGATCTCCTGTATTCCCTGTAGAGCTGACGGTAAGTTCTCTGGGGTGTTTGAATTACAGATATGCACCACTATGCTCACCTTACAGGGAGCTGGTGATCAAACCCACTGCTTCATGTGTGATAGGCAAGTATTCTACTCACTAAGCCACAATTCCAGCCCCCCAAATTAAATATATGAAAATTAATATGAAGCTTTGTCTTTTAGCAAGTAAGTTGTATTGTTATTAAAAATAAATTTTACTGCTATTTAGGTATACAATATGCTATTATGGGATGTATATAGACAATGAAAGGTTACCATAGTGAGGAAGGTTATTAAAGTATATGTCAGTCTATACAGTTATCCATTTCTATTTTTGTTTTGGGGGGCATACATATACTAGTATAAATCCTATACAGCATGTACAATATTCTTATTGCCTGTAGTCCTTATGTTTTATATTAGATCTCTAGATTTTTTCATCTTACATATCTGCTACCCTTTCCACCATATTTTAAGTTTGCTAATATTTGTTATAAATATATTTTTATTGCAACAACTAATTGTCCTAATCTCTTTCTATGCATATATGTGTTCTTTCTGATGTATAGCTATATAGATAAATAGACAGATGATAGACAGAGATAGATGATAGATAGACAGATGGTAAATAGATATGATAGAGATAGATAGATAGATAGATAGATAGATAGATAGACAGATACCTCACAATTGATTCACAGAGAGTTAAAGAGTACATATATGGCATATTCTTTAAGATAGAAACTCAAATATAAACTCTCAATATAATGAAGACTATGGCTTAGTGATTGCATCATCTAATACGTACTATTGATTATAGCAGACATGATTTGTTGATCTGCAGCAATTTGTTTAGTTGCAGGTATTTTAGACATCATTTTCTGGCAGTTTGATGAACTTGAAGTTAAAATGATAGGGTCTAGTTTTTGTCAACTTAGATATAAACAAGGAAATTTGAACTTAAGAGAGAAGAAAATCATGTTTCAGAGATCTAATAATAAGAATAATTGTTACTTACTAGCCTAGCAATGATTCTTTGAGACAGAGTCTCACTATTGCAGACTGGCTGGCCTGGAGCTCACCAGCTAGACCAGGCTGGCCTCAAACTTATAGAAATCCACCTGCTTCTGCTTCCCAAGTGCTGGGATTATGGCATGCACTGAAGGGAGCAGGCAAAAGCACCTTGGCCTGACTACTGCCATTTTGACTTCAGACTCCATTTTATCTGTAGGGTGAACTAAAGTTCAGGTTCCCAGGTCCACAGGGAGCTGGGAACCTTCCAACAGCTGACGCTCCTCCTCCCTAAAGCATAGGCATAGTCCTTATGCATCTAGAACCATTGTGGCTGTTCCTAACAACAGAAGGAACAAATGAATCTGATTGGTTGAACTGAAAGGCTTGCATTGTCTACTGGTTGACAATGATGGGACATTCAAGGAAGCCCCTAATCTCTAAATCCTGATTGCTGAAATTGTAACTGTAACTGTAACTGCAACAAATGTTTGTGATTTTTTTGTTCATAAATCCCACTTCTGCCCCTGCTCAGGGCTGTCAGGAGGAAAAAGCCTCCTGAGTCCTTGTCCTGCAGCCCTGATCGATCAATGACCCCCCTTATGTGGTGAGTTATTAAAATCTTTGGAACACATAAGCGTTGTTCCTCGTGGTGCACAATAGGCTAGGTGCAACAGCACCACAACACCCTGCTTGCAGATGAAATTTTAAGATGTCAAACATAATTTTATGGTCATATATGTTACTTGACCTAACCACTAAACTAGAAAATATATACAAAATTGAGGTTGATGGACTGATCAGACAAACCCATGTGCTGACCCAAAGTCCAGTGAATGGTCCGTGCTGTTGAAGCGTCTCTCACTCAGTATTTAACATTAAACTATTAAAAAGGAAACAAAACAGAGAAACATAAGCACAGGAAGTGTGCAATGGTTTTTTTTTGCAGTTCAGTGTTGAAATCTTCAGTTCCATGTTACACTTTACATTGTTGTAGCATTCTATTGCTGAGAAAACATTTGTATGCAAAGACACTCATTTCATTTCATCTTCACAGTAAAGGCACAGAGCTGTTATTACCATTTCATTCTATAGATACAGATGGTCAGGCTCAGTGAACTTCAAAGGACTCAATAGAGGTTCATATGAGTGATTACTAGTCGAACGCCTAGGATATGCTAGAGACAGCTAGTAAATAACAGCCCAAACCAAACTCAAATCTAATATTAAATCTACTGTCAGAAATGTTGTTTTCAGAATTGTTCTTCACAAAGAAAAACAGGCAACAGCTTCCATCTATTAGAGCTGGCATGTAGTTGAAGTGTCTTGCCATTCCAGCACTGTGCCAGCCTGCCCCTAGGGATGTTAGCTGAAAAACAACTGACTTTATCTAAACCCCAAAGTACTTAGGATGGACAAAATGTGAGGTGGAGCTGAAAGCAAACCAGCCCTTCCCGCCACTGAGCCTTCCTCGGCAATGGCCCTCCTCCACATCTCACCTTTTCACCTCTTTATACTTCTATTTGAAAAGCTATCAGCAACAAAGCTGCTTCAAAGAAGAAGACGACAATGGAGAAGAGGAAATGAGGAAGAGGAAGAAGCCTGATGAAGGTAAAAGAAAGCAATATATGCATGTTCTAAAAGAGCAATACCTGGTCACACATGTAAAAGGGAACATAGACATTATTGAGAAAGGGCTAGGAGACAGCTCTGTTGGGAAAGAGCATGCCATGTACACATGACCTGAGCTCAACCCTCAGAACTCATGGAAAAGAAGCCAACTATGCTGGTCTGCACTTGAAAACAATACCAGGACTACAGAGTAGGTAACATGAGAATCCTTGGGCCTCTCTGACCAGCCAATTTATCCCTCTGTCTCAAAGGAGGTGGATGACATTCCTGAGGAGATCATCCAATATCAATATTAATATCCTTAATATTATTATTAAGCTATTAACAGATACTTGTGTCCTCTAGCTTCCACATGTACACACACAACTATACATATCCAGTCAGGCACACACACATACTCATGCACACCTGCACGCACACACACACACACATGCATATAGACACATATTCATGTGTGTAAAATATTTATATACAAATTAGTGATAAACATAACTTAATGATATATACGCTGAATAACATTTGAAAGGATAATTTAAAGTATCTGAGAATTACTAAGAAGACCCTATTGATAAAGGCCTCTTGATATGGGACTAACCAATCAAATATTAAATTAAACCTACTGTAATGCTATCATCACAAAAACAGTAAGAACAGGTAAGCAAGTAATGAAATCACTTGGAGAATAGAAGAAAAACAGGCAGTCTCATAGACAGCAGAGGATGGCAGAGTTTATTTAATATATACAATACAAGTACAGTAGGCTGCTTATGTAGAGAAAACTACAAACTTCATTTCTTACTTATATAAATAGGCTGAAATAAATATGGATTTAAGATGGGTGGTGGTGGTGCATGCCAGCCTGGTCTACAGAGCAAGTTCCAGGACAGCCAGAGCTGCTCAGAGAAACTCTGTCTCAAAAAAAAAAAAACCAAATATATATATATATATATATATATATATATATATATATATATATATATATATATATTTAAATTTTAAAAGCCATTGGTTTGCATAATCATGGATAGAGACAATCTTTAGAAGCCATTAAATAAACTAATAAACAGAGTCTATATAATAGTTTAAAAGACTTTTAGAGCAAAATATATTACAAGCATGAAATAAAAATATAGGATTATTTGTGATAAATGTTATTTTGCATGATTTATATATTTCAATCCTGTCATATGAAATAGGTATTATTTTCAACCCATTTCACATGATGAATATACAGCCACAGATCATACACAAATAAATAAACTTGGAATTTGAGTCTGGATAGTCTGATCCATAACTGGCCATTAAACCAAACACTTCTCAGATAATCCATTGAGTAGGAAAATGTGTAGGTAACAATGATGGCCACTGGGATACACTGATTCGATAGACTATTGGTAACACCAAGAGCAACAAAAGACAAGCAGCCAACCAGACATCGAGAGATGGTACAGACAGCTGATTCCCAGAAGAAATCCAGTGATGACTATTATGGCCAATACTCATAACCAAAAGTTTTCTCTGCTGGGCAAACGCAAATAAAAGCAGCAGGCAAACTACAAGTAACGCCAAACCTGATTGTTTTCCAAGACACGTGATGTAACTGCATGTATACGTCTCTGGTGGAAATCTCTAGTTAGCCATCTAACTAGAGGCTAACTAGTTAGACGCCTGAAGACGTCTCATGTTGGGAAATTCAGAAAGCAAAGATGGCATCTTTGACAAGCTCTTAAAATAAGACCACAGAAATGTAAAATTCATACAAGAGTGTTTGTCCCAATATTATCAGAAATGATACGGTATTTTAGTAGAAATTATTATTAGTATATCTACTCTCTGTAATATTAGTTGTTCAGAAGAAAAAAAAGAGTAAGCTCCATAGTTTGTATTTTGAGGGGTCCATATATTGTGTAGCAAAAGATAATGGCCAAATAAACTATAGGATCTCCTTCCATTTTGAAAACTCAGAAAAATATAATTTCTGTCTTAATTAGAGCAATGAAAGGCTATTGATATTGATATTGGGTACTCTGGAAATGAAATAAAGCAGGGCTGGATAGAGGGAAAGACTTGTCCTGCCTCTCCCCAACATGGGCAGATAGACAGACATAGAGTATCCTGTATAAAAACACTGAACTGCAAGTAAATGTTTGTATATGCAAAGAGCACTTCCAGGAGATACACAGATACAGAAAGGATATTGAGTAAAGGTAGAAAAAAACTGTTTTATATATATATTTTTGTCTTTGGAGGCAGGGTTTCTCTGTTTACCTCTGGCTGTCCTTAGAACTCACTCTGTAGACCATGCTGGCCTTGAACTCACAAAGATCCTCCTGCCTCTGTCTGCTGAGTACTGGGCTTAAAGGTGTGCATCACCACCGCCCTGCTTGAAAAGTTTTTTGAATGGGACATATATTTTTAAATCTGTTAAACTTACTCTAGTGATTTAAAGCTTAATGTCACATTTTAAGGAAAAAAAATTCTAGTGAATGACTCTGCACTTCTTTTCTGGGAAGAGTCAATCTATTTGAAAGAAGGCATTGGGGGTAGTAAGAAAGTCTTCTCAAAACAAGCCACATGGCCCTGTTAACTTGGTCTGCCTAATGCTTTTCAAATGCTGTCTATCTCTATTAGAGAATGTCAGTTCCGGATTTAAAAGCCTTGTTTCTAAGGGCATATGTAGTACTGGGATAATAATCTAGCAAATATGGAGGGAAGCAGATAGGAAACACATCCAGATACCTCTATTAATATTATTCGGATCAACTCAGCACATGCCATTTTATATTAAGCTGATTCACAGATCAGAGGAAAAATGTGTGTATGCAAGTGTGCCACAGGGCACACGTGGAAGTAAGAGGACAACATGTGAGAATAGGTCCTCTCCCTCCACCACTTGAGTGTAGAGAATCTAAAACAGGCCATAAGGCTTGGTGGAAAATGCCTTTAACATCTTGTCTGGCCAACAAAAACTTATTTTTAAAGATTTATTATTTTTTCATTTTATGTGTATGAATGTTTTGTCTGTATGTATGTGTGTATGTACACTGCATCTGTGCCTGTGGTAGTTTGAATGTAATTGTCCCCCATAAGCTCATAAGGAGTGGCACTATTAGGATGTGTGGCTTTGTTGGAGAAATCGTATTACTGTGGGTACAGGCTTTGAGGTCTTTTGCTCAAGCTTTGCTCAGTGTGACAGACAGTCCATTTCCAATTGCCTTCTGATCAAGATGTAGCCAGCACCATGTCTGCCTTCACACCACCATAATCCTTTCCATGATGATAATGGACTGAACCTCTGAACTCTGAGTCATCCAAATAACTCTTTTATAAGAGTTGCCATGGTCATGGTGTCTCCTCACAGCAATAGAAATCCTAACTAAGACAGTGCCTGTATGTATGATGTATGTGAATTGAGTGTGTGCCCAGTGCCTGTAGAGGCCATAAGAGGGCACCTGATCCCCTAGGACTGGAGTCAGGGACTTCTGTAAGCTGCCATGCAAATGTTGGAAACCAAGCTTAGGTCCTCTGCCAGAACTGCAAGTGCTCATTAATCATGGAGTCATTGTCCCAACCCCCAGTTCAAACTTTTATATGCCAAAATTATTGAATGCCAGTCTCCAAGAAATTCAGTGTTAGTAACTGTATTGTAAAAGTACTATACTGTGACAAGCCATTGGTAACCATCTAACTGTATGCTGCTGCAGACAGTAGACCTTGATTACACAAAGCTACAGTTGCTAAGATGGTAAGAACAAAATGTTGCACTGATAGACTGTAACCAAACCAGCAGGTAGAGATGACAAAAATTAATAAAAAGGAGAAATCATTCACTTACAGAAGTCAAGGCTATAATATCTGAACTGGCTGGATGTGTAGGAGCACAAGAGCTACCTGGAAGTTGCAATTAGAGCCAGCACGTCATTCCAGCAGGGGAGGTGGAGCGGGAGGATCACTAGTTAGAGACTCTGTCAAAGCAATAATAGCACAAGTTACATGCAGATGCAATCTGCCTGGTCTGGACAATGCTATTTGAATATGTATGATCTAAAGACTGACCCTGTGATATTAGATAGCCAGTGGGGGCTCTTCCCTGAGGCAGACTTCTCCCACTTTCAGCATTCTTCAGGACACACACACACACACACACACACACACACACTGACACATGGACACACACAACAATTTTTTGAGAGAGAGCAGGGGGTACATGGGAGGGGTTAGAGGGAAGAAATAGAAGGGGAATGGTATAATTATAATTTCAAGTAAAATTTAAAAAATTAAAAATTAGAACTATGAACCAGTAAAAATAAAAGCAATTATATGGAGGTCCTATTTTTCTCTTGGTAAGTGTACATTAAAGAAATACAGCTGGGAGAAAAAAATAGATGAAAGTTGAAGGTCGGATTGATAGGAAATTATAATTGGAGAGTAATCATTCTTATGGATATGGATGAGACTGTAGGTGGAGTTATCACTTCCTTTCTCTCTCTCTCTCTCATCTCAACTTCTGATGTGAAGTGCTAATTGCTTTAAAAGTAAGAATTCTGAATACACGGATAGGTATTTTTTCCAAGTGACTATAAGTAGCGAATTTCAACACCTGAGATGAATCATGTTATTTCTCATCTCATTTAACAAATCCTAATCGGCAGCAAAAGCTCTCTCGCGGTGGATTCATTTCTCCAAGTACAAAATGCTTGAAGTAGAAACCTGGCCCCAAAAATGGAGCAGAAATATCAGGAAACAGAAACTGCATGGCTGCCATCACAAATAATGCTCTGTTCTCTGGACAAGGATAACAGGCCTCCTTACCACAGCTGCATGTCCTTCCTTCTGTCAAAAAGTAAACTACCAGAAACTTGGAAATCTAAACTTACAAGAGACAAATATTAAGTCTCCTAAATGAACTAATTGTCCAACAGATTTTTAGAAACATGAAGAAAGTGCTACATTGGAGTGATGATTTTGTTTAACAGAACTTAAGCAAACACTACAATATTTCTAGAATGGGCAGAACTAGCTGTCATCAATGGGATTGCACCTCTATTTCCGAGAGAATACCTCTCGGTCCAAGGAATGAGTTCTGAGATTTCCCCCATGTGCGGTAACATGTCTAGTCAGCCTTGTTGTCTTTGAAAATGCCTTGCTTTCATACAGACCAACAGGGAACATGAACTTTGGTTGATTTTTATGTATAATACCTTCCGTTCCCAAATGGACTTGGGATAGTTCTTAAAAAACACAAAAAAATTGAATAAGAGCTTTTAAGTTATGGGTATGAACAAAGAAGAAAGGACAATATGGATTAGGGGCATAATAAGCACTTAAAAATAATCCCCAAAAGACTCATTATAATGCCTGGACCCTTGTTTTTGAGAGGCCAAAGACTTACCACCAAGCTTCTATCAGTGACTTAGAAAGGAAAGATCTACATCAAGCACTACTGGACTTTTCAAAGGGAAACATTCCCATGAATCTTGACCTAAACTTTATTTGTAACACTAGTAATAGTATAGAAGTAGATATAATCTTAGGCACTTACTATAATTCTGAGGGCTTTTCTGAGTGCATGCCATACATCAAATTATTTAATCGTCACTAAATCTACTTAAGTTCATAACATGATTACCGCCTTTTATTAAGAAACCAAGGAACATGAAACAAGAGACATGTAACTTGTTCTTGGTGAGGAATAAAGCTGAGATGTTATTAAATGTATACTTAAATAAATAAATACTAAGATGTGTAAAGTTTTTATACATTCATCTATATCAGATGGATATATTTTATTAAACATAAACAAAGCTGCAAAAACAAACCAAGCTGACACTCTAATTTTATACAATGAATTGTGTTGTTTGAAATTAAGTCCCACTTGAGCATCAGTGTGGAACTGATTGCTAAGATCAAAGTTCATTCAAGTTTGGAATGATACAACTTGATGACTCAATTCTCTTTCCATTTCCCTCTAATTAGACTACTGGGACACCCAGTTCACACAGCCTAGTGAAAGGTCATTTGGCCTTCCTTGGTGAGAGGTCCATAGTGTGTCAAGCCCACCAGTGTTCTTTTCTCATTGCCTGGCAGCAACTCAAGAAGTATCTCTTGGCCTTGACTCTATCGGAAGCAGGCACATAACTCAGGCTGTGGAGCTGTGGACCAGTTCTAATTATAAGATGCAAATGATCCCAAGTGTGCTTCTATTAATTTGTTTCTAGAATGTCATTTAAAAACAAACACAGTCTGGGTAATGGTGGCACACACCTTTAATCATAGTGCTCAGGAGGCAGAGGCAGGCAGATCTCTTTGAGGCCAGCCTGATCTACACAGCTAGTTCTGGGACAGCCAGAGTTATACAGAGAAACCCTGTCTCAGAAGAAAAAAAAAAAGATTACTTTTGTGACTAATTCTCAAATTTCCCTTTTGTGGACACCCCTTCCCTCATTCCTGAAAACTTTGCAACATTATTAATTTGAAATGTAAACTACTCAACTATCATTAATCTTCACATTATAATACAGTTACTTCTTATGGGTAGAGGACCACATAAAGATCACAGTGTAAAATTAAACTAATAGGCTTGCAACTCTTCTGTGGAAATAAACAGGGATCTTTGAGAATATAATAGTAATGTCACACCAATGGACAGTTAAATAAAAGTGATCTTGATGACCTTGTTTTATTTACAGGTTTCTGCCACTGTTTTACTTATTAACCTTTGCTTCCTTGTTTTTGTGTTTGGGGATCAAATACAGAGCCTTGCTAGGAAAGCCTTCTACACTGAGCTCACTGAACTCCTTGTTGAAAGTATACAAGGGGAAGTGAAGCTGGGAGGACAGGAGTTTGTGGAAATGAATTGAGAGATATCAACTACCCAACTCAGAAATTATATATTGGCTACAATTTGACCTAGTTAGGTTTCTGTTGCCGTGACAACACTGACCAAAGCCAGCTTGGGGAAGAAAGGATTTGTTTGACTTACATAGTCATCATGAAGGAAGTTAGGGCAGTGCTCGAGGCAAAAATCTGGAGGCAGGAACTGAAGCAGAGAAAACAGAGGAACATTGCTTACTGGCTTGTTCCCCATGGATTTCTTGCTTTGTTTTGTCATACAACTCAGGACTCCCTACCCAGGGGTAGTACCTTCCACAGTAGGCTGGGCCCTCCTACAAAAATCTTTAATAAAGAGAATGCCCCATAGATTGCCATAGATAATCTGAAAGAAGCATGTTCTCAATTCAGATTCCCTCTTCTCAGATGACTCTAGCTTGTGTCAAACTGGCAACAACAACAACAACAACAACAAACTAACCAACACAAACCTGAACCCCAAATAGACACATTGCACACCCCTTTATAGATGGACTGAGTCAATTTTCCTATTAAGTATTCTGTCCAATACAATGTCCTTGAACTTGAAAAGACCTTATAAATTCATTATTTCCACTTATTTCCTTACTAATATCAATTAGGATGTTATCAAGCTGACTTAAGCAATAATAAAATGTATTATCTCATAGAACAAAAGTTACTGGGTAGGATGGCTGCAGATTTGGTTGAGTTAGCAATTCACAAAAGACCAGGGCCCATAGATTTCTATCTCACAGACTATGTTTCTTCCATCAAGTTATCTTGGCAGCCAGGAGTATGGTTGCTAGTTGCAATAAGGCACATGACTCCTTGCTTAGGTCTAGCAGACAGCAAATAATTTTCTCCTGCATTTATTTTAAAAAAGAAAAGCTATATTTCCATCAGAGTGGCAAAACATAGGTCACATAGCTGAAGACACAACAAGAATTATTACTTTTGACAGGCTTGAAACCAAGGAACAAAGCATACACCAAACAAAGACAAAAACAGATATCATCATCTAGCACTACAATTATCCCAAACCCAGATGTCTAGACAACAGCATAAAGACACAATTAAGAAAAACCAGACCAATATGTCTCCGCTAGAGTCCAGCAACCCTACTACATAGTATCCAACATAGCTAAAGCACAGGACAACCTTTATGACTATGAAAGAGGTCTTTGAAGTAAATGAATAAATCCCTTAAAGAAAACTATGAAAGCACAAACAAACAGTGGAAGGAAATGAATAAAACAGTTCCAGACTTGAAAGTGGAAACAGAATCAATAAAGGAAATTCAAACTGAGGGAAATCTGGAAATGAAAAATTTAGGAACTTGAATAGAAACCTCAGAGGCAAGCCTTACCAACAGAATACAAGAGATAGAAGAGAGAATCTCAGGCATTAAAGACAAGATAGAAGAAGTGGATAAACATTAGATTTAAAAACATTCAGAAAACCTGGGACACTATGAAAAGACCAAATGTATGAATAATAAAAATAGAGAAAAGAGAAGAAACTAAGCTCAAAGGTCCAGAAAATATTTTTATCAAAAATCATAGGAGAAAAATTTCCTACCCTCAAGAAGGGCATGCCAATAAAGGCATGAGAAGCATGTAGAACACCAAGTAGGCTAGAACAGAAAAGAAATTCCCCTTAGCACATAATAATCAAAACACTAAACATAGAGAACAAAGAAAGAATATTAAAAGCTGAAAGGGAAAAAGACCAAGTAACATATAAAGGCAGGCCTATTAGAATAACATCTGACTTCTCAATAGAGACCCTAAAAGCCAGAAAGGCCTGGACAGGTGTTTTATAGACTATAAGAGACCACAGCTCCCAGCTCAGACCATTATATACAGCAAAACTTTCAGTCACAATATATGGAGAAAAAAAGACATTCCATGATAAAGTCAATTTAAGCAGTACCCATCTATGAATCCAGCTCTACAGAAGACAATAGAAGAAAAACCTCCATCTGAAGAGGTTAATCATGCTCAAGAAAACACCTGTGTTTTCTTGAGCAATCAAAAGAGGTAAGAAAAACACACAAATCACCAAAACAAAATAATAGGAGTCAACAAACACTACTCATTGCTATCTTTCAACATCAGTGTTCTTGATTCCCCAACAAAAAGTCACAGACTAACAGAATGGATGTGAAAACAGGATCCATCCTTCTGCTGCATCCAAGAAACACACCTTAAAGTGAAGGATAGACATCACTTCATAGTAAAAGGATGAAAAAGATATTCCAAGCAAATGGACCCAAGCATCAGGCTGGTGTAGCATTTAATATCTGAAAACGTAAACTTCAAATCAAAACTAATCAGAAAAGATAGGGAAGGGCTCTACATACTTGTCAAAGGAAAATTCTACAAAGAGGAATTTACAATTCTTACCATTTATGCACCAAACACAAGGGCACCCAAGTTTATGAAAAACAGACTACTGCAGCTTCAATCACATGTTGACCGTCACACACTGGTAGTGGTAATTTCAATACCCCACTCTTGCCAATAGATAGGATATCCAGACAAAAAGCTAAACAGAGAAATACTAGAGCTAACTCAAGTTATAAACTAAGTAGACCTAAAGATATGTACAAAACATTTCACCCAAACATAAAAGAATATACCTTCTTCTCAGAACCTCATGGAACTTTCTCCAAAATTAACCACACACTTGAACACAAAGCAAGAAAACTGAAATAATGCTCTGTATCATATCTGATCACCACAAATTAAAGATGGATATCAACAACAGAAAATTTACAAACTCACAGAAACTGAACAACTCACTAATGAATCTTCAATAACAGTGTTGGTCAAACTCGATGGATGCATGTAGAAGAATCCAAATAGATCCATATTCATCACCCTTCACAAAACTCTTCTCCAAATGGATCAAAGACCTTAACATAAAACCAGATACACTGGACCCAGTGGAAGAGAAAGTGGGAAATAGCCTTGAACTCATTGGCACAGTAAGACTTTCTGAACAGAGCACTGTTAGAACAGACACTGAGACCAACAATTAATAAATGAGACTATGGTGATACTTTATTTGTACTGAAATGTGATTTTATTTGTATGTTAATAAATAAAGTTGCCTGGGGGTCAGAGCTAATAGCAAGCCATCGCAGAAGCTGGGCGGTGGTGGTGCACACCTTTAATCCCAGCACTTGGTAGGCAGAGCTACGTAGATCTCTGTGTGTTCAAGGGTACATCCAGCATTGGAGACACATGCCTTTAATCTCAATACCAACCATAGAAGACCTGGAGGTCTGTACAGACAGGCAGTGATGAGGCAGTCTTGTGGTTGGGTTTACAACCAATGAGAAGGCAGAACAAAAAGTCTTTATAAAGACAGACACACAGGAAGTAGGTCTCTTTCAGAGAGGTAGGACCACCACGATAGTGAAGGGTAAGGTTTTTAGCTCTTAGCTATTGCTCTGACTTTTATCTGCTTTTATCTCTGTATTGTCTCTATGTTTCTTATTTAATAAGACGGTTGGTTACTTCTACATTTGGCGCCCAATGTGACAAGAATCCATTAAAAACCACTTGGCTTGGCTTGGTGGCAGGTCCGGTTTCCCGCCTGGGCAGCCTGGCTCCCTAGCTCGGGCCCAGGTCGGCTTGGTCTCAGGCCAGACTGACAGTAGCCCCAAGCAGTTAGCTGCAGCTGGAGCTACTTGCCTGAAGCCGGTGCTATAAACAACTCAGGCCTGCCCTGCCGAACAGGGCCCCTGCCTGTAAAGCCAACACACATGGTTGGAGCTTAAGGAAGCCGGAGCCCAGTCTTGACTCAACTCAAGCGGGAACATGTGGCTGGATTTAAGCTTTTAGCCAGAACTTGTGGTTACACTTTCTTGCTCTCTCTCTCTCTCTCTCTCTCTCTCTCTCTCTCTCTCTCTCTCTCTCTCTGTCTCTCTCTCTCTCTCTGGATTCACACCTCGGACACTAGGTGGCTGTTTTGAAATTCTCTCGGATTTCTACTGTTCTATGTAGACTTGGTAAGTCATTTAAGATATCAGGTATTTTAAAGGAAACTACTTAAAAGAGAATTTTTTTCCACATTAAAAAAAATGGGTTTTAGCCGGGCAGTGGTGGTGCACGCCTTTAATCCCAGCACTCGGGAGGCAGAGCCAGGCCATTCTCTGTGAGTTTGAGGCCAGCCTGGGCTACCAAGTGAGTTCCAGGAGAGGCGCAAAGCTACACAGAGAAACCCTGTCTCAAAAAACCAAAAAAAAAAAAAAAATGGGTTTTATGTGTACATTGGAAGAAAATTGGGCTTTGTTTGAAATTTTAGGCAGTCTGACAATAAAACAACTATATGAGAAGATAAATATTGATTGAATTATGCACTTTATTACTTTTCTTATCCTCATTTTACTATTTAAAAAGATAGTCAATTTAAGTGCCAGGATAAAAGTTTTAGAAAAACCTGTTAAACCTGTTAAAATGAATTATAGAGAAATTCAAATTCAGACAGAAGAAATTAACAGTGAAGTTGTTTCAAGACTGGATCATAAGGTTACAGAAAAAAAGCCTGTTTTCACACAGTCACTCTTAATTTATCCGGTAACCATACAGCAGATGCCTGATCAAATGACTACACAAAATATTTGGGCTCCAATTGAAATGTAAGATTTCTGAAGGTTTAAGGAGGCAATAGTATCTTATGGCATGCATTCCCCATATGTAAAGCAAATGTTAAACTCCTGGTCAACATATAATAGGATTATACCACAGGACTGGCAGGAGCTGGCACAGGCTGTTCTGGAACCCAGTCAAAGGCTCCAGTGGCAAATGTGGTTCAAGGAAGAGGCTAAAAACATAGAAAAACAATGGAGGGATAAAGGAACACAAGTCTTCCAGGATCAGCTTGTTGGAGAAGGCCAATATGCTGCAGTACAAACACAATGTTTATATGATATCCAAACCTTAGTTCTATGTCGAATGGCATACTTGAATGCATGGGACAGAGTTGAGGAACATTGAAAGAAAACTGAGTCATTTACAAAGGTTAAATAGGGCCCAACAGAATCTTTCACAGATTTTTTACAAAGACTGGCTTCAGCAGTAAAGAGAATGGTCCCAGATTCAGAAGCTAGTCAGTTAATAATTGAATCTTTGGCCTTTGAGAACATGAATGAAGCATGCAAAAAAAAAATTAAAGGCAAGATCTGCACCTTTGGAAGATTGGATTAGAGATACGGATAATGTTGAGGCTCATGACCATGATGCTATGTGGGTAGGAGAAGCAATTTCAAAAAGTTTGAGAAATGTTAGATGTTTTGGATGTGGAAAGCAAGGACATTTGAAAAGGGACTGTAAACAGGTCATTCCTAGAAACAATGTTTCTTCAAGGAACAATGGCAACAGAGTGCCCCTTCCTTCTGGAGTATGCAGAAGGTGTGGTAAGGGAAAACACTGGACCAAGGAATGTAGATCAACAAGGGACAGGCAAGGTAATCCTTTGCCCTGGTCTTTGGGAAACTCCCAGAGGGGCCTCAGGCAGGCCCTCACAGTAAATCCAGTTCAAACCTTTCCTGCAGTTGTAGAGGAAACCTCTACTCAGAGCAATTAAATAAACAAATGCCCATTGGAATAAATCATGCTGGCCGGGATGATGAAACAGAGAGAATAGAAAATCAGGAAAAAACATAAAGAAATTTTTTTGGCAAACTTCTATTAATGAACAAAGACCAAAATTAACAATAAAAATAAATGGTATTTTGTTGTCTGGTCTGGTAGACACAGGTGCAGACATTACTATAATTGCACCAGATTTTTGGCATCCAACTTGGCCTCTTCAGGAGGTAAATGTTCAACTGTTAGGAATTGGGACATTATCTCAAGTGAAACAGAGTGCAAGATGGCTCGAATATATAGGTCCAGAAGGATAGAGAGGAAAATTAAAACCATGTGTGGCTAACATAGCTATGAACCTGTGGGGTCGAGATGGAATACTCAGATTAACATCCCTCCAACCTCAGAAACAGATCATAAACTAGCACATGTTTCTGAGAGAAATATTAGAAGATATTATTCTAATGAGTGGTCACCAGCCATCCATATTATACAAGAACAGGGCATAACAACTGATGATCTTCCAAAAACACCAACAGCTCTACCTTTAAAATGGTTAACAGACAAGCCTGTATGGGTTCAGCAATGGCCTTTAACAACAGAGAAACTCCAGGCTTTAGAAGAGCTGGTAGAAGAACAGTTAAATGTTCAGCATATTGAAGAATCAACCAGCCCTTGGAATTCTCCTGTATTTGTTATTAAAAAGAAATCTGGTAAATGGAGAATGGTAACAGACCTTACAGCAATTAACAAAGTAATTCGGCCAATGGGCTCTCTACAATCTGGAATTCCTTTGCTTACTCTGTTACCAAAAGGATGGCCTCTCATAGTTATTGATTTAAAAGACTGTTTCTTTTCAATACCCTTACAAGAAAAAGACAGAGAAAGAATTGCTTTCACAGTGCCTACTTATAATAATTCTCAACCGTTAAAAGATTTCAATGGAGGGTCCTCCCACAGGGAATGTTGAATAGCCCAACTCTGTGCCAATATTTTTTTTTATTTATTATGTATACCGAAGAGGGCACCAGATCTCATTACAGATGGTTTTGAACCACCATGTGGGTGCTGGGAATTGAACTCAGGACCTCTGGAAGAGCAGTCAGTGCTCTTAACCTCTAAGCCATCTCTCCAGCCCCAGTGTGCCAATATTTTGTACAACAGCCATTGGAAGTGATGTGTAAAAAATTTCCTAAATCTATAATTTATCATTATATGGATGATATTTTACTAGCTGACTCAAATGCAGATACTTTAGAAAGAATGTTTGAAGAAGTAAAGAAAATTTTGCCTTGCTGGGGATTACAAATTGCTCCTGAAAAGATACAAAGAGGAGATTCTATTAATTATTTAGGATATAAAATAGAGCTACAAAAAATTAGACCCCAAAAGGTACAATTTAGGAGAGATCGACTACAGTCACTTAATGACTTTCAAAGATTATTTGGAGACATTTCTCGTCTAAGAACTATTGTTGAGGTAAAAAATGATGAACTGAATAATTTGTTCAAAACCTTAGAAGATGACAAGGACTTAAATAGTCCAAGAGAATTATCACCTGAAGCTGAGAAAGAATTGGCCTTAGTAAAAAAGAAAGTACATGAAGGGCACGTGGATCGTATTGATGCAAAGCTGGATTGCATTTTGGTTATTTTACCTTCTAGGCATTCTCCTACAGGAATATTAATGCAGAGGGAAGATATTATATTGGAATGGATATTTTTACCAAATAAACCAAATAAAAAATTAAAAACTTATGTGGAAAAAATCTCTGACTTGATTTGGAAAGGAAAATTGAGACTTCGTCAATTAGCAGGAATAGACCCAGCAGAAATTGTCGTACCTTTAACTAAGGAGGACATTGAAAAATTATGGACAGAAAGTGAACCTTGGCAAAGAGCTTGCAGTAATTTTTTGGGAGAAATTAACAGCAAATATCCCAAAAACGATAGAATTGATCTTATAAAGAGAGCTGATTGGATTTTGCCTCGTATTGTACGGGAAAAACCCATATCTGGAGTTCATACATTTTATACAGATGCCAACAAACAAGGAAAGACAGGTTACAAATCAGAAAATTTAAGTAAAGTGGTTCAAAGTCCTTATAATTCAGTTCAAAAATCAGAATTGTATGCTATTCTGTTGGTATTAATGGATTTTTCAGAACCTCTCAACATAGTAACTGATTCTCAGTATGCTGAAAGAGTAGTATTACATATTGAGACTGCAGAGTTTATCCCTGATGCTTCAGAATTAACTTCACTATTTATTCAATTATAAGATACAATCAGGAAAAGGAATCATCCTTTATATATAACTCACATTGATCCCATACTGGTCTGCCAGGCCC
Source organism: Peromyscus eremicus (assembly GCF_949786415.1). NCBI lineage: Eukaryota > Metazoa > Chordata > Mammalia > Rodentia > Cricetidae > Peromyscus > Peromyscus eremicus. The sequence continues at coordinate 1,747,384 of NC_081418.1, read as the reverse complement.
TCTAGCACAAGGCAATGATGAAATTGATAAATATTGATAGAAAATGTGCTGGATGCCTCAGAATTTCATTAAAAAACATCATGTCAATAGTAAAGATTTAAAAAAGGATTTTTCCATTGAAAGATCCTGACCCTTCAGGCTTACACCCCCCCCAAACCCCAGGAGAATAAGGAACTAAAAAGAAAACTAGTTCCAAGGGCAATCTGACTCAGCCATTATTCAACCACCCCTGCCACAATGTAACAATGTAAAGAGATCTCTGTTAAGAGATGCGCTCAACTGTGACTGGGATAATTGCAAGTGTTCCAGGAAGGACCACTGTGACCTTTGTGTAAACTCCACTCCTGCCCTGATACCCCCCCTTGAGGTTTCAGGAAGAATGTGCATGTGGATGTGACTGTACCCACTCTGTGATCACCCTGTGATCAGGCCATGAAATTATATGGGAATTGTAATCTTATGGCTTTTGTGGGGTTTTCCTTTAAAAGTACCCATATGATTGCAATAGGCACGACTCTTGCTCTCAGGACAAGAGTAGCCTGTCTGTACAGTTGCTTCAATAAACCTCATGCTGTTGCATCAACTGGACCAGAGTCTGGGTTCTTGGGGTGCCCATTTGAGACCCTAGATTTTGGGGTCTATCACCATAACCTGGCAACAAGCCGAAGAAATAGTAAAGAAATGTCCTGCTTGTTCCTTTTACAATCAAACACCATTACCACCAGGATGTAACCCAAAGGGTACTCAGAGGAATGAAATCTGGCAGATGGACATGTTTCACTTTGCAGAATTTGGAAAATTGAAATATGTATACCATATCATCAATACTTATTCAGGATTTCAATGGGCAACTGCTTTGAGTTCTGAAAAAGCAGATTCTATAATCACTCATTTGCTAGAAGTTATGGCCATCATGGGTATGTCTCTGTTAAAATGAAACAGTTTTTTGCTTATTACAATATAAAGCATATTATAGGTATACCACATAATCCTACAGGTCAAGTAGTTATAGAAAGATCAAACAGAACTCTAAAGGATATGCTAAATAAACATAAAGGGGTAACAAAAAAACCCAGAAATAGACTACATAATGCTCTATTAACTTTGAATTTTCTCAATGCCAATGAGAAAGGAACAACAGCTGCAGAGAGACATTGGATAATAGAAAAAACTACAGAATTAAATCAGCCTATATACTTTAAGGATGTGCTGACCTCAGAATGAAAACCAGGATATGTGTTACGTTGGGGACCAGGTTTTGCTTTTGTTTCTACAGGAGAAGATAAGCTGTGGGTACCATCAAAATTGATAAAAGTTCAATTTGAACAAGAGAGACCTCTTAATTAGAGGAGGTGATAGTTCATCAACCAGCATGAACATCCAATTTAAACTAACTTATACCAGTAACACAAGCCTTTTCATTTAATCAGATAATAACTTGCCAAAAAGGAACATCCCCAAAATTAGTCTTGGGGAAAGGTTTTTGTTTTTGTCTTTTAGGAGAATGAAGGTTAAGGAATCTGAAGAATACTAGACAAATGAGACATCTGAAGAAAAGGGACAAATCATCTATCCCAGGAAACAGAGTGAAATGGCGTATGGGTATATCATCTAAAAAATTTTATAAGTCTTCCTAAATGTTTGTTTCTGCTCTTCTCTAAAGAAATTTAACACTATTGGTCTTCTAATAGTCCCAGTTCAATTAAACTTTAAAGCTGACTGGAGTTGGAGAATGGCTCTCTCCTTTAAACTCAAGCATGTTGTTAAAAGGAAAATGCAAACTCCCTGTATCATGCCAGAAGAAAAGAGCCATCTTCTGCTATGGGACAGGAGAAAAACCAAATTAATTAAGAGACTATTCTATTATTAATCTCAACTCTTTGATTCTATTCTGATTCTTTAAACTTTTCTTAAAGTATGAATTTTATATCAAAATTTACAAGATTAATATATATATACATAGATATATACATTTTAAACTTTGTTAAGATATGAATGGTCATATAGAGTACTAACTAATTCTAGAAAAAAGGCTTCAGTTAGCTGCATATACATGTCTTTGTGTTCGAGTCTCTTATCAGTTTTCTGCAGGAAATCATGGCCAGGCCTAACATCAACTGAAGTCTCCAGGAAGAAGATGGGGCCCCACAACAACAATAACAATTCCACGTGGACAATAATAATATCACTAAGCTGACAAACATCATCTACAGATCAGCTTTGAACTACAAAATGCTCAGAGCAATTTTGAGAGGGCTAGCTGAGATGATCCAGTCTCAAAGACTACTTGAATAAGGACTTGAGATAAACCCTGAACTTTAGCATTATACACAGACTGGATAACAAAGGACATAGTTACCTTTCCTAGAATTTGACAATTAACCTAAAAATTTTCTTTTCAAAATAAAGATACCTTCGCCCATACCCAGCAGGAAGCAATTTTAAGAATACAATGCCCACATTCCCAAAGAGGTGGTGTGGGGCAGGTGGTTTTTTGGTTTTTTTAATGGGTTTTGGGTCTGGGGTAATTTTCATTGTTTAGGGGGGTTGGTTACAAGTTGTTGTCAAGGGTTAGGAAATGGGCTAAGCAAAGCAGGTTAGATTTAAGGTTCTTGTTTAAAAAATAAAAAATTTAAAAAAAGAAAGAAAAGAAAAAGAAAAAGACAATTACTAGTTTTAAATATTTTACATTAGATTGAATTGTACAAATTATATATATTGAAATTGATATTGTTAGAAAATGCTATATGTATATTTCTAATTGTACTTATAACATTCATTTAACAATATAATGCAATTTTCTGATCCTTGAATGTTATTATTACCAACTATTAGGATATAAAGAAATGAAAGTTAGAAGTTAGACATTATAATAGAATTTGTAGTAATATTAGTATGTTTTCAAAATTGAGCAGATATATTTTAGATAGACAGGTCATCTTCAAACCCTTCAGAGATCTACAGAATATGGCATTTAAAATGTTTTAATAACTTAGAAAATTTTTCTTTTTTGTTATGACTATGAGACATGTCGGCTCCTGGCAGTACCAATCTACTTCAAAGAAACTATGGACATTGAAGAAACTGCATATGGATTTAACTTTCATTGTGGCAAAAGTTAGCCACTGGACAACAAAGTATCCTCGAATCAACTGCTGACAAACAGGACAGACAAAACATGAAACAAAGGACTACTGACTCTTGCCAAAACAAGTGTGGTTATGACTTTATCAAAAGGCATCTTCTGAGGCCAGGACAATATGGCACCATCCCTGGAGTGACCTTCACAATCCGGAAAAGGTATTGTGCCCTTTACTTCGAAGGCAGCTGAACAGGCAGTGGGCCAATGGCTTCTGATGTGCAGTGGAACAGCAACTGAAACAGTTACTCTTGAAGAATAACTAAGCTCACACCTCTCAATAGTAGACTGGCATTTAGTAGAAGGATATGGAGAAGAACAGGATGCTAAGATGAAACCACATACACACATAGCCAAGAAGAATGGACAGCTGAATTTAAAAAAAATCTACAATTTCCAGAATTTAAAATCCTGAATCATGACAGGACACTAGTGGAAGTCAGGTGTTTCTGGTACATGGACCGCTCTCACCCAATGTGAGGTTAAACTGTTGACCTTGTGTACATCCTACTTCACAAATGAGTCTGTCAGATATGCTAAGCCTATAGGCTGAAGATAATGCCCCAACACTGTGGAGAAACCTCAGGTGACTGTCCAGGCAGCTGGCTGTTTCTGTCAACTCACAATTTTTTGGAAGTTGCTTGCATGTACTTCCTATTTTTATTTTTGTTAGGTAATATTATTTCCTTCTTGAATCTCTGAGGGAGTTGAAGATTAGTTATAGTTGAAGACTAGTTAGGATAGAAAGTGAATTAGGTATATTTTGGACTTACCAAAATAGGATAGATAATGGAATTATTTTCTCTGATTTGTCAAATACAAATGGACTAGACATTGTATAGGTATTTATTGCTTGTATATATGGTATATAGTTATTGTACTTTTGTATATAGTTCTACTTGCATTAGTTACAACTTTTTTCCTTTTTTCTTTTTATTAAAATAGAAAAGGGGAAATATGGTGATATTTTATTTGTACTGAAATGTGATTTTATTTGTATGTTAATAAATAAAGTTGCCTGGGGGTCAGAGCTAATAGCAAGCCATCACAGAAGCTGGGCAGTGGTGGTGCACGCCTTTAATCCCAGTACTTGGTAGGCAGAGCTGGGTAGATCTCTGTGTGTTCAAGGATACATCCAACATTGGAGACACATGCCTTTAATCTTAATACCACCCATAGAAGACCTGGAGGTCTGTACAGACAGGCAGTGACAAGGTGGTCATGTGGTTGGGTTTACAACCAATGAGAAGGCAGAACAGAAAGTCTTTATAAAGACAGACACACAGGAAGTAGATCTCTTTTGGAGAGGTAGGACCACCACGATAGTGAAGGGTAAGGTTTTTAGCTCTTAGCTATTGCTCTGACTTTTATCTGCTTTTATCTCTGTATTGTCTCTGTGTTTCTTATTTAATAAGATGGTTGGTTACTTCTACATGGAACCTCCTGAAACTGAAGAACACAGCAAAGGACACCAAAATTCAGACAGAGCAGCAAGCCTATAGAATGGGAAAATATTTTTATAAACTGCACATCCAATAGAGGACTAATATCCAAAGTACATAAAGAACTAAAAAACCTTGATATCAAGAAATCAAATAACCCAATTAAAAATAGGGTATGTATCTAAACAGAATTCTCAAAAAAGGAAACTCAAATGTCTGAGAAACACTTTTAAAATGTTCAACATTCTTAGCTATCAGAGAAATGCAAATTAAAACTACTTTGAGATTTCATCTTACAATTGTCAGAATGGATAAAATCAATAAAATAAGTGATGGCTTGATATTAGTTATTAAGGCAATGATAACTACAATCTGTATAACCACAGTAGTTAGGTATAGAGTAAAGAACTTGGAAAGAGCAGATAGATCTCCCTAGGACAGGGAAACAGAGAATTATAGGTGGATGAAGTGGGATTGGAATAGGAGAATAGTAGGGGGTGGGGGATAAAAAGGGGATAAAGGAGGGAATATGAGAGAGACAGCTAAAATTAAGGGCCATTTGAGGGGTAATACAGAAACTTAATACATTAGAAGCTTCCTAAAATATACATATATATGAAGGTAATCTAAATGAAATTGCCAAATAATGGGGAGATAGAGCTCTGTAGCTAGTCTTTCTTTCAACTGCCTGCTGCAGATTATGCTCATTGTTAATAATAAAGCTGATTGGCTGACAGCTGGGCATGAAGAGATTGAGTGCGGAGTCAAAGAGTTGCCAGCAAATTCAGAGAAACAAGATGAGAATGTCATACTGAGAAAAGGTACTAAGCCAGGTGGCTAAACAGGTAAGAATTATGGGTTAATTTAGGTATAAGAGTTAGCTAGTAACAAGCCTGAGCTTTTTATTGGTTTAAATATTAAGGCCACTCCATGTGGTTAAAAGGGAGGTTTATTTTGTGGGGTAACTTACAAGTGAAGGGATAGGTAACAGGGTCTGGGAAAGGTGAAGTGCAGTCTAGTGGTGTTCTCTGGAGAACTGTGCTCAGTCTACCTCCAGCGTCCAGGATCCAGGAACCAAGAGAGCTGGCCCATCCATATCTCAGATCTTCAGGGGTCCTCTCTTGTAGGTGTGACAGTTACTGAAGCCTCAATGGGGGTGGCACTTCCAGGTCAATGGCTACCCACTACAGCTATTGGCAGAACATTTATAAGTAATATTAAGCCTCTGAATCGGTTATTTGGGACTGGGCAGTCAGGTCAAAAACTCTCGATTACATATGGCGTTCCAATGTGGGGCTAGAACTTCCATGTAAAACCTGAAAAAAAAAGCGTAAAAAATGGTCCTAGACACACAAGAACAGAGTCAAGTATGGCTTCTTGGTAGCTGCATTTTCGCCGATGGGCTTTGTTTGCTGGCTGTGAGCAGAGGTGTGACACTTTTAAGAGATGACTTCCTGACTCAGCATTAGCAGCAAAAATGGGCAGCTCTTTTAAGAGGCTCTGCTGCCAAACACTTAAATGGAGTTTATGAGCAGCAGGTGGCATGCTTTTCAGTGGCATTGTGGACCCAGAAACTTCCTAGAGTTCAGGTGGTAAACATGGCTCCCAAAGCTGATGTAAACAAGCCTCCACAATAAGACTAGCCTCTCAAGGAACCAAGGAGCAGGGCAAAGCCACTGCTTTGGTCCTAGCCAGGCCACTTAGCAATTTAAAGGCTCATGTGGTCAGCAAAAGATAGAGATAATGCAGTAAAGACAGATTCAAATAAACAAACAAAAAACTCTAAATGTATTACAGTGTGTTTAAACATATATGTAGGCTTGGGAAAGAAAAGAAAAAGAGTAAAGAAAGTTCTCAAAAAAGAAATAAAGTAATAAAAAATATAATAAGCTATGTAAAGATGGGAATTGCACAGACAGTCTGGATACTGTATGTTATTGTGTTGTCTTTAAATTTTTTGACAGCTGAACAAATGATAACTGCTGAGAGACATTTGATTATGAAAGACGCTGGATTAAACCAACCTATATATTTTAAAAATGTTTTGACTTCAAAATTTAAGTAAAATATGTTCCTTTGGGAAAGAGGTTCTGCTTTTATTTTTGTAGGAAATAAGAGGCTCTGGATTCATTCTGGGTTAAGAAAAATCACGTTTGATCAAGTAAGACCCCTGAAAAATCTCTGATGGGAATGGATGGCCCAGATGATCCAATGTCTCAGCACCTCTGTTGCAATTTTCTCTGAGTTCTGCATCTAGAACATCTTCAAGGCTGCTGGCTGAGATGATTTATCCTCACACAATACTCCAGTCAGGACTTGACCATAATCTAAGGGTCTCCTAAAGATTATTAGTGCCCCCAATCAACAGGAAATAGTCTAGAGAACTATGCCCACATTCCTAAAAATAAATTATGAATGTTTGTCATAATTTGAGGGGTTGATTACAAGTTGTTATGGATAATGGTCAGGAAAAAAGCTAAGCAAAGGAGATTAGACTCAAGGATCTTGTTCTGAAAAGAAAATGGGGGATATAGAAATAATAGGATAAAAGGATAGATTATTGAATCTATTTTAATCCAAAAAACAATTATTAATCTTACCTATTTTACATTGGTATAGACTTTGGCTTATTGATACAAATTTAAAGTTAATTTTGTTATACTATATATATATATATATATATTTCTACTCTTGTTTAGGGTATTAAGTTTATGCAGCTCACTTAACAATATAGTATACAATTAAGAAATAGTGGTTAATAGTCAACTATAACAGCAAACTTATAGTCATGTTAGTTAGGTTTTCAAGGTCACACAGAGATCTATTTCAGATAGGTAGGTAATCTTCAAAAACTTCAAAGACCTACAGAACATAGTATTTAAATGTTATAAGAATTTAGGCTTTCCTTGACAGTGAGACATGTCTGCTCCTGGCAACACTAATTACTTCAAAAAGGATGATGGGCATCCAAGAACCTCCATATGGAGTTTGTTTTCTTTATGGCAAAAGCTAGCCATGTGGGAAAAGAAACTGCCCTTGCCTCAATTACTGACAGTTACTGTCCAAACTGGACCAGCAGGATGCAAGAAATGAGACTGCCAAAATTTGCCAAAGTAGGACAGTCCTTCAGAATTCCCTTCTTCACAGGAAAGTCTGTCAGACATTCTAGGCTTGTAGGCCAGACTGGGATACCCCAACTTTACAGAGGAACTTTGGGTGACTGTCCAGGTGCCTGATGTTCCTGTCATTAGGATTTCATCCGTCTAGGGTCTTCAATGGAGTTGTAGACTAGATAGTTATAATTATAACTTTCCTCAGTTATGATAAAAGATAAATTAGATACAAAACTTTGGACTCACAATGATAAGATAGATGATAGAGTATTTTCTTTAATTTTGCCAAATACAAATATACATTGTAACTATAATTTTTACTTGATAATTGTTTTTATTGTATATAATTTTACTATGTTAAGGTTAAATCCTTCCTTTAATTAGACAAAAAGGGGAAATGCTATAGGTTATGCTCATAGTTAATAATAAAGCTTATTGGATAATAGCTAGGTAGGAAGAGATTGAGCATGAGTCCCAGACTAGGAGAATTCTGAGAAGAGGAAGGGCAGAGTCAGAGAGTTGTCAGCAAACACAGAGAAACAAAATGAAAATGTCATACTGAGAAAAGGTGCCAAGCCATGTGGCTAAACATAGATACGAATTATGGGTTAATTTAAGTGTAAAAGTTATCTAGTAACAAGCCTGAGCTATTGGCCAAGCATTTATAAGGAGCTTCTGAGTTGGTTATTTGGGACTGGGTGTTTGGTCAACTGCCAGCTTCCAAATAATAACATGGAGAATTTTATTAACTATGGAAACTTGGCCTTAGTTTAGGCTTGTTCCCAACCAGCTCTTAAAATGTAAATTAACCCATTAAATTAATCTATGTTCTGCAATGTGGTCCCTTACTCTCCTCATACCTTACATCCAACTTCCTCCAAGTCTGGATGAAGAATCCTTCACACCTCTGATTCCTCCCAAAGTTCCTATCTCTGCCCAGAAGTTCCTCCTATCCTCTCTTGCCTAGCTATTTGCCATTCAACTCTTTATTAAACCAATCAGAAGGTACCTTAGGCAGGCAAGGAAGAAAAGAGATGCATCTTCACACAGTGTGATCAAATATCCTACAACAGTGCTCCAACTGGACATCTCTTGCTAACAAATAAAGCTTCCAATACTGAAAATGGGTGACATCTAATTAAGTTGTTGTTCTAAGGGGTCCAATGGGAAACCCTACCCCCAAACAACCCTAGCTGTTGCCAAGGCTAAAGTTTGCATTCCATAAACTGATAGTAAGGCCCTATTGTTGAAAACAATACCTACACAAGTCATTGAACACAGAGTTGAGCTGGTACCTACATAGAGCCTTCACCCATAGTGAAATTCTAGTGTTCTTGATACCAGAAGGTACTCTTCACATGACCAAAGGAGAAACATAAACATCAACATAGCCACAAACCCTCAGATCAACAATAATGTCCTGCCCATAAGATATGATTGTGGAATAGAGGCACAAAGCTTGTTGGAGAAACCAATCAATATCTGATTTGATTTAAAGCCCATTCCATGAGATGGAACCCATGCCTGACATTGATTGAGTGACCAAGAACCTGAGACTAGATAGCCCAAGGACATAGGGTAAAACCTAATACTACTGTTCTATTAAAGGAATGTAGCCATAAGATGACTCCTAGTGACATTTTGCTATACTTATAGATAAGTACCTTGCTCATCCACCATCAGAAAGGCTTCCTCCCACATCAGTGAACAAATACAGAGACTCACAGCCAGACAATATGCAGAGAGTGAGAGACCTTGGAACATTTAGCCCTGACGGGAATGTCTCCATCAAATCCCTCCGTGGAGCTCAGGAAACCCTATGGAAGAATGGGTAGAAAGAGTGTAAGATCCAGATGGGATGGAGGGCACCAAACAACTGCCTTCTAAACAGAATAGGACTGATGTAGCTAGAGTTTTCCTGCCTGGCCCATGGTCAGGGCAAATCTCTCTCACCTGCCAGTCCCATAGCCGCTCAGACCCAACCAAGTAAACACAGAGACTTATATTGGTTACAAACTGTATGGCCGTGGCAGGCTTCTTGCTAACTTTTCTTACAGCTTAAATTAATCCATTTCTATAAATCTATACCTTGCCATGTGGCTCGTGGCTTACCAGCATCTTCACATGCTGTTTGTCATCATGGCGGCTGGCAGTGTCTCTGACTCAGCCTTCCACTTCACAGCTTTATTCTCCTCCTTGTCCCACCCACAATTCCTCCTGCCTGACTACGGGCCAATCAGTGTTTTATTTACCAACCAATCAGAGCAACACATTTGCCACACAGAACATCCCACAGCAGACTGACACACATATGAACTCACAGAGACTGAGGCAGAATGCACAGGCTCTGTGAAGGAGTGGGTCTCTGCATCTACATCTGTTTCTTGTGCCTTTTTTTGGGCTCTTTTACTTCTGTTTGTTTTGTCCTATTCGTATGTCTTTGCTGTTTTATCATTATCCCTTAGAAGCCTATTTGTTTTCTAATGAGAGGCAGAAAGAGGGTTGTCTTAGGGTTTCTAGTACTGTGAAAAGACTCCATTATTGGTGAAATTATTAAGGCCACTCCACGTAGTTAAAAGGGAGGTTTATTTTGTGGGGTAACAAAGTGAATGTATAGTTTACAGAGTCTGGGAAAGGTGTAGCACAGTCTGGCGGTGTTCTCTGGAGAAATCTACTTGGTCTACCTCCAGCATCCAGGATCCAGGAACCAAAAGAGCCAGCGCATCCAGATCTCTGGTCTTCAGGGTCCTCTCTTGGCCCCGCCTTGTATGTGTGACAGTTACCGAAACCTCAGTGGGGGTTGTAACTTCCAGATCAAAGCTGGAATGGCTACCCACTACACTCCATGACCATGGTAACTCTTATAAGGGAAAACATTTAATTGAGGGGGATTGCTTACAGTTTCAGAGGTTCAGTCCATTATCATCATGGTGGGGAGCATGGTGACATGCAGGCAGACATGTAGCTGAGAGTCCTACATCTTGTAGGTAGCAGGAAGTTGACTGAGACACTGAGCGGTATCCTGAGCACAGGAAACCTCAAAGCCCACCCCCACAGTGACACACTTCCTCCAATAAGGCCATAACCACTCCAGCAAAGCCACATCTCCTAATAGTGCTACTCCCTGTGAGATTATGGGGGCCAATAGGATTCAAACTACCACAGGGATGTATTCAGTTGGGAGGGGAGGTATGGGGAACTTGGAGTAGAGGGAGAGGAAACTGTAACCGGGATATATTATATGAAAAAGAATCTATTTTCAATAAAAAAGCAACTCTCATTGAAAGCACTTTGCTCAACATTTTATATTAATCCCCCTGGACAAGATACAGATTCTGGATCATCTGCTTTAGGAGGGCAGGTGTTGTGGTTTTGTCTAGGTCTAGATCACACATTGTGTGTTCTGCCTCTGAGCTACAACCCTCAACACCCCTGTGCTTTCAAGGATTTGTGTTTGTCCTTTAGCAGTTTGGCAATGCCAATCAGTGTAGCTGAGAAACAGTGTAGATGAAAATGAATGCAAAAAACCCCACCGAAACAACACCACTTATTTTACAAATAAATTAAGTTACAACCATGTAGATATTTTAGCTGAATGATTTTGAGCTTGATCACCATGTCACCAAGTACACATTGATTGTTTACTGTGTGTTCAATTTTAGGCAAAAGATCCTCTGTACTCAAATATTATATAGTCCAACTGTTTTATGGATTTTTGACTGGCAATCCCCCATAGAGTTCTTCCATTCCCTGAGATGAAGCTTAATAATAATGAAGGATGTCCCCTGAAAGGAGCTAAGGCACACTTGCCAGAACGTTGAGCTTCCCTTTCCTTCCCTTAGCTGGAGACACTCCCTTGAGCTACATTGCTTAGATTATTTTGTCAGCTTTTTGCAGCACATTCATTCTGTTCACCTCAAGTCCACGATCACACAGTTCCCACATGATTCAAGGAGTTTTAGTTTGAAAAGAAATGTCAGTGTTCGGAATACAGGCACTAGAAGGACCTCACTGGGGAAGAGCTAGAGAATGCACACAAAGAGAGAAATGAGCAACTGTGGCTTCAGTCTCTGCTTTGAAGTGTGAAGGTGAGAGGGAATGGAAAAACACTGTCATTTTAGAGCGCCCAGCAAGTGTTCACTTATAATGAATCCTAAAATACAATTCTCTTAGTTTCTTTACACCTCTTTTCCTCTCAAATGTAAGATAAGAAAATATTGTTTAGATGTTGTCTACAAGAGCTACAGTGGTGCTCAAGAATAAAGAATATATAATGAGCTCAAAGGTCATTGTATGTGTATATGTATGTATGTATGGTATGTGCACGTGTTCATGTATGTGCAAGGGGTACAGTTGTGTGTGCATGTGTACATGAAAGCCAGATAGTGTTCTTCAGATGCTATGTATCTAGGGTCTCTCACTGGCTTGAAACTTACCAATAGACTAAGCCGGTTGGCCTGGAAAGCCCAGGAGTCCATTTGTTCCTGCATTCTCAGACCTCCTCAGCCGGCACTGCTGTAAACAACAGGCTCTGGTCATCTACTCAGGTCTCTTCTCACATGGCCAGAGCCCCACTGCCCAAGCCGTCTCCCAGGCCTCTCTGCTGTTTTTGTGCAGCTCCATCCTACTGCAGAATCCTGAGAGCTTGCCCTGAGCCCTGACCGGTGGATGTAGTTGCAAAGGGAACACACAAAGGCAGAGTTTACCCTTTGCAAATGAAGATACAACAAGTTAAACTAGATGTTAAGCCAATCAAGTAAGTTTTTAATAAAAGCTAGACATATTATCAAATATTAAACTAATTTTCTGAAGAATGTCACTGGTCTTTAAATATTTTACTCAAGGGCTTCCCCTCCTCTCTTCCTTGGGATCATTATTCTTTCTTTTGGTTCTGTGAGCAAGAAAACAGGATGCAATAGCTGTGAGAACCCAAGTCCTGGGATGGCTTGGTCATGAGACTGGGTCCAAGCACAAATTTTCATTTCCCTGTGATGCTGTCTTTATGATAAATATATATGTTAGTGCATGTCCCCCTCGAACTGCTGGAATCACTGCAAATCCAATAATTATGACCTATTAATATGATCCATATTCCTTTTTTGTTTATGTATGTGTTTGTTTGCAGGTGCACTTGTGGGAATATGCATGCAGGTGTATGTGTGGGGTGCATGCAGGTGTGCATGTGGGGTGCATGCAGATGTGTGTAAGGTGCATATTCATATGTGCTCATGCATATGGAGTTCATAGAACACCCTTGGGTGTTATTCTTGGGTGCCACCTTATTTTTTTGAGACAGAGCCTCTCCTTGGCCTGAGACTCACCAAGTAGGCCACTCTGGCTAACCATTGAGACCAGGGTTAACCTATCTTTGCCTCCCAAGCCCTGGGATTAAAATTGTATCACCATCCCTTGCTTATTTCAATATGAGCTCTGGAATGATCAAACCCAGATCCTAGGCAAGTACTGAGCTATCTCCTCAGCTCATTCATGTTCCCTTTTAACTGGGTAATTGCCTTTTCTTGAACGATGGACAGCATCTGTAGTGGAAAGAAAAAACACACAGCAGTTCCTTATCAGGATTACTGGATGACTTAAATCTGTCACCGAGAGTAAACGTAGGAAATCAAGCCCTGCTGTTTCCTAAAAAGAGCGGAGGCACAACAGCAGTTCAAAGTATCTGTGTGAATAACAGATTGAAGGTTTTGCTTTTAAGCTTTGAAACTCTGAGAGAACTGCTTATAAGTGAGCATTATGAATGTTGAGTTGGCCCTTGCCTCCAGGGAGTTTGAGGGAATGGAGTATAGGACTTTGGGGCTTATTGGAACATTAAAGGGCTGTATATCTCTTTCCTGCCACAGCGCCCAAGCAGGAAGATCATCTCTCAGTTTAAAAAGCTTTCATGTCTCAGGGGCCCCTGACCCACAGCTTCATTTTATGTGAGTTGTAAACTGTTATTTATTTGGGGGATCAGTCTACATTTGTTCTTTTAATGTTTTCCTTTGGTCTTATTTTTCAGGTATTACTCTTTTGAGAAAATGCACTTTGGGTTCAGAACTTAGTTAATACTCATTAAGGACAAAAGTATCTTCAGTGAGTTTTTTTTTTAACTGATAGATAATAGATCAATCTAAGTGTATTTTTAAAAGACTGCTCTTAGAACTAGTTTTAAAGGTTAAGGATACCATGGCAATATGTACTTTAGTCATTTTTATTTGTTTTTGAGGCAGGGTCTCACTCTGTAGCCTTGACTGGCCTCGAACTCATACAGAGATCCTCCTACCTCTACCTCCCAAGTACTGGGATTAAAACCATGTGTTACCATACCTGGTAGTCATTCATTTTAATGCACACAATTTGAGAAATGACAACGCATGGGGTGTTTTTAAGGCTACTTATCTGAAGTTCTCTCAGTCATCATTCACTGTGGAAAGCTCATGGACTCAATAAATGATGCAGGAGACTAAGGCTCCAGGAAGCATCTTGAGTTTTGAATGATTGTGTAGCCAGTTTGGATATAGATTTCAGGCCTCTGGACCAGCGCAGGATTCCTGCATGTCTTGCTTAGTACAAATCGGAAGCTTTTCTAGCACCTCCATGCTGCCCTGTTTCATTCAGGAATGTGGAGAGGATCCATGAATATTTATTTCTTCTATATTTGTAGAATAATCTCCCTTTGTCTGAGTTATATGGTTCTGAGATACACAGTGAATGCTGAAAACTCCCGATAGCACCAAACTGGTATTCACACACCGCTCAACTGTCGATCTCATACGCATGAGCCTATGAACAACCTGGCCATATGCCTGCCAGGCAAGCAGCAACCCCAGAGAGGAAGACCTTTGGTCATATGGGGTGGGTCAGCATGGGATTTTATACTGCTACTCAGAATAGTGTTCAATTCAGAACATAAATTTTTCGCTTCTGGAATTTTCCATGGGATGTTTTTGAAGCGTGTTTCAACCCAGGGGAACTGAAGTCACAGAGAAGTGGGGATTACTATGAATTCTATTTTCAGTAATCTTCACACAAGCAACTTGTGAACTATGCTTTCAAATTCACATCTTAAAATCCAGTTGAGAGCTCAAAGGCAGGGAGTTAAACAAGTCACTGTTAGTGACCAATTAAACTTCATGATAATTTTTTGTTTTTTAGACCAATATATTAATATGTATTGTATACATGCATATATTAAGTAAAAATATTCCTATGAGATCACTAAAAAATAATAAATCTGGGGCTGGAGAGGTTGTTCAGTGTCTAAAAGCACTGGTTGTTCTTCCAGAGGAACCAGGTTCAAGTCCTAGTACCCACATGAACAGCATTCTGTAACCCCAGTCCCAGGAGATCTGAGGCCCTCTTCTGGCTTCTGAGGACACCAGGCACACATGGTACACAGACACACATGCAAAGCCAAACACCTATACATATAAAATAAACATAAACAAATCTTTGAAAAAGAAATATGAATCTACTACATATTAAATAAAACATTGCTAGTAAAAGTAACTATTTTTCTAAAACAAATAAGTTTAGCAATATAATTTTTCCTTTTACAAGTTAATTAGCATCTGGGTTAATGAAAATGACTAGATTCTCATATCTGCATCTGCATCCCATCTATTTCAGTTTGTTACTTTGGGCTAAAGTATAAAGAGATAATTGGGCCTCAAACGTATTATTTGGAAAAGGAAGACTGTTTTAATCTCTTTTTATGTAATTGTGGTATTGCTTTTGATACTACAACTAACCTCAATGAATGCAGGTTCGTTGAAGGTTGGTTTACAATGTAGATCTTGAAACCACATCTATGAATTCGTCCTGTTTTACCACATTGAAAATCATTGGTCTAATTTTTATTTTAAATAATCTTTTATCCATTTTATAAACCTACCCCATAATAGTCATTTGGAAAAATGATATTTTGCTGGATTGCACAAATCTCCCAACTTATTGTATATTTCACTTTTCAATTTTGCTGGTAAGTATTGATAATCTGCCAAGTTCATGTTGGCAAATATGAACTTTTCAGAATTTTAATTTTCACTTGAAAGCTCAAACTCTATCATTTGCAACAAACATCTCCAGTTTTCCCTTGTGACAGGCTTGCATAGCTCATTTTGATGGGCCTCAAAGGATGTATTTTATATGCTACTTTTTCTGTCAGATTAAACCAATATCCCATCAAAATAGCTTAGCTTGGAATGGAGCAATTCTCTGCTTGAGACAACCTTTGGATTCCAGTGCAAGCACATTATGTTTCTCACAGACTGAAACCTCATGATCTCCACAAAGCTAATAATTTTTACTGCTTCACTAGGGACATTCTGAAATGGGCCTAGGTTTTGGTGAACTCCAAGTGCATGATGGTGAACTCCATGATGACTAGTACAACTTGGCTTGTACTAAAGCATCTGTTGCACTAACAAGGCAAAAATAAACATTGGTGAAGAGACAGACACAATACAATATTTTTTTAAATGAGTTTTGATCTTGAAGACTTTCTGAAAAGGTCTTCAGACTCTGGGGTTGTGGGTCACACTTTGAAAAGCATTGCTCTGAAAAGTCTTGTTGCTGTTTCATATACTGTCTTTTTTCTGTTGAGACATCCTTCCCCAAAGAAGTGTCACAGTAAGCAAAAAACTAACTCACCATTCCTTTTTAAATAATCTTTTAAAATTCATTTTGCTTTGTGGAGTTTGTAAGCTAGTTACATGTATCATCAGATAAAACCTCAATATTGTTTACCTAACGAATGAAAAAGCATATGTAGGATCATTGCTACAGTATCTGGGAAGTCTCCATATCTATTTATTTTACTCTTGACCGGATATAAAATCAGGGCTTTAAAGGGGTTGGTTGAGAGAGCATAGCTCAGCAGTAAGTTGTTTGCAAGAGGCCCTAGATTGGATCTCAACCAAGGAGAGAGGGAAGGAAGGGAAGCCACACACACACACACACACACACACACACACACACACACACACACACACACACGGGTGGTGGTGGTGGTGGTGGTGGTGGTGGTGGTGGTGGTGGTGGTGGTTAAAATTTCATTGCCTATTTTGACTAATTAAATAAAACTGCTAAACACACAATTTAATTTTTAAGTAGTCTTTAATAGTATTAATTAAAAATCAACACAAGTAATAAGTTTTCACCTATTAGAAGGATTTATTCCATCATTCAAAATGCATTCATTAGTTCCCTAGGCTGTGAAATTATATGTATGTATGTACATAAAATTTAATTTTATTTACAAAGATTCATACAGACCACGAACCACAGTATCTAAAGAGTCTTATAAAAAGAAATATGAGATTATATGTACATGCATATATGCTGATCAGTAAAAAACTGTATCAGCCTTCACCATTAAAAACGACAAGGAAGGACAATGAGAAGCACTGAAAATGACTCTGTGGGGATGTATGAGTCTGCTCAAGAGTCCACTCCATGTCCCATGTTCCCAAATGTGTTTTTCAAGACATCTTACTCTCTGCCAGTACCTACATTCCTTAAAATTGAGAATATAAGAAAGACAAGCACTTTTCTTCATCAGTATTCTCTAAGGCTGGCTGGGATGGAGGGGTTGACTTGAAGGGCCTGGGGCAACCTTGTTCTGGACAGCAGCTCTCTAGAGACTGTTGAAGGTGAAGCCCCAGTTTGTGGCATTTGCCAATTTTGTGGTAATAAATATTCTCAACCTGGGCCCATTTCAAGCAAATAAGTTTTACAACCAGTTTGTAAAAGTTCTGGGTGTTTGACATTTAGCTCTTCCAAGCTCTTCAGCTGGTAAGAGCTGGCAGGAACACAAGCCTGGGAGCTCCCTGACTTCTAGCATCCGTGAAAGCTTGGAGCAAGGCCTGATTCTGCAGTCATCAGTCAACAGTTTCAGTTACAGGTAAACCATCAGAAAGAATGACTCCCAGCACCAATTTATAGGTAAGTATACAGAGGACAGAGAAGTGGCTTGATTTCCCAGGAGCATCCAGTGTCAATGGATAGCTCATGATTTTACTCTTTCCTTTAACAGTGAAGGCATGGTTCTCAAATGCTACTCTGTGTTCAAATTGCCTAGAGAATGTCAAGAAGTTCCAGGTCAGTGAGTCCCTCCCCAGGCCTTTCTCACAGAAAATCTGAGCAAAGCCCTAGACATTGTGTTTCTAACAAAGGGCCTGAAACATCTTGCCTTGGATGTTCATTTGTTACTTTCTCAAGGCCTTGACAGGGGGGCTGGGAAAATAACGTGAAGGAAGGGAGATTTCTTCTGGTTTCAGATGCCTGACTGGCCTCCTTACTCTCAGAACTGCAGCAACGACTATTGAAAATGCAGTAGAAGCAAAATCAAAACCACTGCCCACTGGCACATCTGGTTGTTCTTGATTATTTTTCTGTTATTCATCCTTGCATTTGCCATCTTTGTCAGTTCTATTAAATACACATTGAACAGGTATTTATTTGCATTCTTCTGAGTCTGATGTTTCATGTCAAGGATGCCAAGAAGATCCCAACATCTTTGCAATGAGGAGTTCAGAACTTAGAAGGGTAGGCATGGACGAAGAATTTCACCACAGTATGAACTAAGTTAAAGCTTGCCCAGATAACATGGAGTCACAGAGGTGCTCAAGTCAGTCTGAGATATCTCTCTAAGAGAGCTGATACCTGAGGCAAGGCTTATAGGGATTTGATGGACAGGAACCATTCCAGGAGTGGGAGCAGCAAGCATAACTCATGGAAAAATATCTATTCCAGGATCCCCTTTCCAAAACTCAAATGTAAACAACACTGACATTCTTACATCAGTCAGAATGGCCGTCATCAAGAAAATAAATGATAACAAAGACTGGTAAAGATGCAGGTGGCAGAGGGCAAGGGGAGAAAGCCTTGTACACTATTGCTGGAAATGTGAATTAGTCTAGCAAGCATGGAAATCAATATGGATGTTTCCCTAAGTACTGAAGATATAACTACTACATGATCTAGCTATACTATTCCTTGATATTTACCTGAAGGAATGTAAGTCAGCAAACAATGAAATATCTGCATATACATGTTATTGTATTCAATTAGCAGGCAAATGGATGAAGAAGATATGGTATACATATACAACAGCATTATTCATCACTAACGAAGAAAGAAATTACATCATCTGTAGGAAAATATGGGAAACTAGAGATTAACACGTTAAGCAAAATAAGCCATACTCAGAAAGACAAGTATTACATCTTTCCTCTTATATGTAGAATCTAGATTGAAAGTTGTGAAAAAAGAAGGGAAACTTTGGACTTGGGGAGACAAATGGGTAGGAGGGGAGATGAATAAAAATGGTATTTTATATCCCTTGACATTTGCATTTATGCTTCTTAAAACTATTAGGTTTTATATTAAAAATAGAAACCCTATTTCTTCTTCCCTGCATCACATTGTTATGGACTGAATCTCTCCACAATGCATGTGACAAAACTCATCCCTGAATCAAGACAGTATCACTGGGTCACTGGGGTTGTTGCACTTAGGAGGGAAATGACTGGGAGCATCCTAGCCTCTCTCCAGCATTCAAGGATATGGTGAGATGTTGTCAGCCTCCAGAAGCAGGCGTTCACGGTGCTTGGAGCGTCCTAGCCTCTTTCCAGCATTTGGAGATATGGTAAGACGTCAACCTCCAGAAGCAGGCCTTCACCAGAAACCTATCATGGTATCCTTATGTTGGACTCATATGCTCTAGAACTGAAAATAAAACAAAACAACACTTGTGTTGTTAAAAGTCACCCAGTACAGCAGATCTGGTGTTTGCAGACATGATTCATGAAGGCATCCATTTCATTTAAAATGTCTAAAAGCTACACTTTGAATTCTGGGACTACCCGTCAAGTGCCATTTGCAAATTGGGATTAATTTGTATTACTCTCATTTGTTGAATAGATAGATGATTTTGTTAATCACAAACTAGCAACAAGACATGAACAAGTCCTGTAGAATGCTAGACACAGAGAAGGCAGTGCACAGTGTGACTGTCAAACCATGGGTGTTTATGGGAGACAGCACTGCCAACTGCAGACTCTCGTTATGACCTTACATTATGTTTTTACAGTTCTCTGCATTTGAGATCACCAAGCTGAAAAAAGATGTCTAGCTTAAAGTTTTCTTAAACATGCATTTTGTCAAACATATAAACTTCTGTTATATGACAATAGCAGAGAGGACAATGAAACAATCCACATCTCTAAGGGCCATAGTTCCTTTTTACAACTCTTTCCTGGGAATAAGAAAGTCTTTCCCACAGCTCCCCAGCCAACTTTCCCCTCTGTCTGGAAGAACTTGGGGAGGCTGCTAATTGCTAATTCTAAACAAGTCACTGTCAGGGGAAGTGTGGAATCATTATGAGTTCAGACTAATTTCAGGGAGTGGGCTAGACGTTAGGAAGACAAATGCTGTTATTACTAAAAACAGCAATCTCTACTAGCATTGTCTCTACACACTTTCTGCTGTGTTGGGAACAAGAGTAAACCCTTTCCATGCATTGTATTATTTAAAAATAAATCCAGTGCACTGTGCCCATTTAGCAGAGTTGTGCAGTGGGTGGTAGATAGTGCAGACAATCACGACCGGCTGAAGCACTGAGAATGGGCAGAGTAGATTGACCGAAGTAGATCAAGCCAGCCAGTGTCCAGTATGGAGGGGAGGGGCTCCTGATTCCTCACCCCTCACTGAGGAGCTATGAACACTCTGTAGCTTCTGGGGAATGGAGAGTCAGTTTTCTTTAAGGGTATGGCTTCTAGTAGGTCAAGCACATTTCACTTCTCTGGATGGTCCCACACCCAGGAGTATATATATGGACAGCACAAACTGAAGTTGATGTGTTATTATACAAAAAAGGGCATGGAGTTGGGGCAGTAGGGAGGTGGAGGGTGGAGGTGGATAGGGAAGAAGTTACAGGTGGATTTGGGTGAATATGATTAAAATACTTTGTATGAAATTTTCAGATAATTAATAAAAATATTAAAAAGAAAAATGTAACATCTAAAAAATGAAATAAATCCAAAAGACATAAATGTTCATTATTTCCATATCACAAATGGGGAGACTGAAGCTATGGCTGGTGAATGACTCCAAATTCATCATCAGTAACTGCTGAGCTAGGACTCTAGCCTGAAGGTTACCCCAAAGCTTACATCACTGTAACGATGTAAAGATGGCTCTACTACCCACAGAGACATGAGTTAAGGTGTCTAATCCAGATATCAAGAATGTTATTAAGGAAAGCATGGTGTAAACACCAGCAGGGAGGAGAGGTGAAATAGCTGAGAAGTGTCCAAGAAAGGCTGGAGGGAGGACATACTTTGTTGGCTTAAATGTATCCAAATCTTCCCATTCAAAGTGGGGCATACTAACATGTGGCATGTAATTTTTATGATGTCATAAAAAAAAGGGTGGCAGAGCCAGAAAAGGAGCTAAAAACAAGTCCACAAGGTGCTAAGGTGTGGGGAAAAACAGATTGTTTACTAGTTAATAAAGCTCATATCTACTGAGTACTTCCATATGCCCGGACTTGTTCCAACAATTCTGTGATGTAAAATTATTATTCCCCAAATTTTATAAATGCAATAGAGGACTCCAGGGGTTTCTAAAAGGATTAAAGAAGTAATTAAGTAATTAAAGTATATACAATTATTCTTTGAGCAGATTAGAGTCTTCCACAGATGCAGGTTGTTATTGCTATGGAGAAATCATAGGTCTTTTTATATTTCAGCATGCCATCTTTATTATAGACTGGCAATTGATACCTATTATTTGCTTTTCTAATATTTTCATTAGTGACATTTGATATCAATATTATATATAAAAGAAGGGTACAATATAGAAGATTGGTTCTGCAGGTAAAGAAACAATCATTGATGAAATGCTGGCCATGAGATTCTGTAATGCACTTACTGGCTGATGCAGAGTCAGCAATAGCAAGAGCAGGAACCAAGGATCTTGAAGCTCATATTTATGACTCGCATGTTTCAATGACACCTGAATCCACACTCTTTGCCATTCTCGGGCCTGAGAGCTGAATTTCTCAGCTGACTTTAAACTGCTGATCTGCTCTTTACTGAACTTTTCTTTGTTCCTGTCTGTGCTGTTGGCCTTTGTCTGCAAACGGTCATAAAAGTTTCATGTAATGACAGGTAAGGGACTGGGAAAAGATGCAGGCATATGATATTTGACACTCAAAAGACGTATGTGTCCTTCAGTGTAGTCTGAACAAAGCACTTCTCTGGGCATTAAAGTAATAACAAAGAATCCTGGTCCTTCCAAATACTAAATTATATTGGCACAAAGTTATTTTATCCCATAAATAACTAGTTACACACACACACACACACACACACACACACACACACACACACTAGAAACCTTTTGCTTTTAGATACACATCTGAGCCTTTGTAATATCTGAATAGTTTGACAATGAAAAATTTGCAAATTTACAAGTGGGAGGAACTGTGGAAATGGCCCAGTGGGTGTGAACGCTGCCTGTGTAAGCATGAGGATCCCAGAGAGGATCCCAAGTACCCACAGAAGAAACCAGCATGGGCTGCGGTGATGGCACACTTCTTTAATTTTAGCATGCAGGAGGTAGAAGCAAACAGGTCTCTGTGAGTTCAAGGTCAGCCTGGTTCAATTATCCTAAGTGAGGTAACCCAGACTCAGAAAGACAAACTTGGTATGTACTCACTCATAGGAGGATACTAGATGTAAAGCAAAGATGACTAGACTGCTACTCACAACTCCAGGGAGGCTACCTAGAAAACAGGACCCCAAGAAAGACACAGGGATCGCCCAATGACAGAGAAATGGATGAGATCTACATGAACAACATGGATGTGAGTGGGGTAATGAAGGGCAAGGATCGAGGGAAAGAGAGCTTAGGGGAGCGGGAGATCCCAGATGGATCAAGAGCAGAGAGGGAGAACAAGGAATAGGAGACCATGGTAAATGAAGACACATGAGAATAGGAAGAAGCAAAGTGCTAGAGAGGCCCACAGAAATCCACAAAGATACCCCCACAGTAGACTACTGGCAAGGGTTGAGGGACAGCCCGAACTGACCTACTCTGGTGATAGGATGGCCAAACACCCTAATTGTCGTGCTAGAAACCCCATCCAATGACTGAGGGAACCAGATACAGAGATCCACGGCCAGGCCCCAGGTGGAGCTCCAGGAGTTCAATTGGCAAAAAAGAGGAGGGTTTGTATGAGCGAGAATTGTTGAGACCAAGATTGGAAAAAGCACAGGGACAAATAGCCAAACGAATGGAAACACATGAGCTATGAACCAATAGCTGAGGAGCCCCCACCTGAATCAGGCCCTCTGGATAAGTGAGACAGTTGATTAGCTTGATCTGTTTGGGAGGCATCCAGGCAGTGGGACCGGGTCCTGTGCTCAGTGCATGAGTTGGCTGTTTGAAACCTGGAGCTTATACAGGGACACTTGGCTCAGCCTGGGAGGAGGGGACTGGACCTGCCTGGACTGAATCTACCAGGATGAACTCAATCCTCAGGGGAGTCTTTGCCCTGGAGGAGATTGGAATGGGGGGGGGGGTTGGGGAGAAGCCAGGGGGCGGGAAGGGGGAGAACAAGGGAATCCGTGGCTGATATGTAAAATTAAATTAAATTATAAAATAAAAAAACTAGAAAACAACAACAAAAACTAAATTCCAAGCTGGCCAGGGCTACATAATGAGATCCTGGAAGACAAAAATAAAACAAAACAAAAATGAGGACTGACTACCTGCCTGTTCCTATAATGGTGTTATTCGCAGAGCAGAGACAGGTTCCAGGACCTTGCTGACTGGCTAGCCTGGCCTAAATTGTGAGTTTCTTGTTCAATGAGAAACATTGTTTCAACATAATAAGGTGGAGAATGTTAAGAGATCCTTTTAACCACCACATGGGCACACATGGGCATGCACGTACACACATAAAATATACCATACCTAATTAATTAACTAAAATAAAATGTGAGAGCAGAGGATTCCTCCTTCCCTCCCTCACTTCCCTCTTTCCATTTTTCATGTCCTTATTTAGAGAGAAACTTAAGACCTTCATAATGTGGGTCATAGCGCCACATAATTAATTCCCACTAGGTGGCTACATCAAATCTCTGGAAATGGACTCTAGGTAGAAGACTGGACCATGTCAAACTCAGGAATCCTTGGCTTTGGATATTTCTGTGGGATACTTACCAGATAGACATGGCATTTAGATGTTATAGGATATCAGGGCTGAATTAAATCATTTTCCTTTCTTCTAAGTGGCATTATGCCCAGCCTCACCCCAAATGTATCTGTTTACTAATGCAAAAATTGCCGCATCATGCTGTCTGTACAGGTGACATCCAATGTGTGAAAACACGTGTTTGTCATGGAAAGGCCCAGCATTTGTTGTGTGATGGACATCTGCTCTTGTGGGGCTTTTCTTAGGCTGTCATTTACTATATGATATTGCGTTAGGGCTCCCTAGAACTGGTGGGATGAAGATATACATTAAAGAATTACTAGTAAGTCAGTCTTTAAAATAGTAACAACATCAGAGTCGCATCTGAGAGCTGAGAACGTAGTAGTTACTTGGTCCTTGAGGTTGGGTGCTTCAGCAGTTGGAGTAGTCTCTCTTACTGGAGACAGCCCGGCAACCGGCAGTAGCTCAGTCCACAAGGTGGGGTGCCTCAGCAGTACCAATCTGGTACCAGAGCCCAGATGATTCCTAGTCCATGGTGAGAACTTGGTCCTGATAGCAGTGAAGGAGTCAGCGGGTAGGAACAGGCCAAGTTAACCCAGAGGCAAGAGGGAAGGCCAGTGAGCAAATGGTGAAACAGTTTTCCTTCTGCTGTGCCCTTTTAATCTGGACTGCTGCCAATGGGTGCCACCGCAATTAAGGCAGATCCTCTCAAGTCAATCAAGGTGATCAGAACATTTCTTCAGCTGAGGACTCCTGGTCAAGGGATTTTAATTTGTGGCAAGCTGATATTAAAACCAACCACAATAGATATTAACTGATTATTATATATAGTAATATGCAATATTATGTTTATATCCTTTATATAATGTTACTATATTATATATTTCTATATTAAATGCCTTTGTATAGTGCACCAGCTTGATTTTCTGGAGTCACACCAATTTGGTCAAATTATATAATCCTTTTATATGAACTCAGCTCATCAGTATTTTGTTGAGGATCATTAATGTATAGTTTCTTCTGATTATCTGGATTTGCTTCAGAATAACACCGGCTCCATGATTCTGTGCTCCATACTTCTAATTTTGAAAGTCTGTGAAATGTGTGAATGATTGCTTTTTAGAGTTGACTGAAAAACAAAAGAAAAAAAAAGAAACATCTAAGCTTGATTTTTCCTGTGGGAAGTTTTAATATTACTAGTTTAGCGTCTTGTTAGATGTCTCTTTATGCTTTCTATTATTTTTGAGTCACTTTTGAGAGTTTGTGTTTTTATGGAAATTTATCTGTCATTTAAATAATCAGTTTGCTGGTACAGCAAACTGTTTGCATTTGTATTTGACCTGATAGGGTAGTGATCAATTGGGATGATATCATTTTAGGCAAAGCAAGCATGTAAGAGTATAAGATGAAAATAAGTTATCTTCTTGGTTAGAAAACTGTTTATTTATTCATTCATTTAGCAAACACTTGTGTATGCCACTCACCACTCCAAGCTCTAGGAAAAAGCAGTAAGCTAGGTATAATACCTTACCTGTTTTTATTCTCATAAAAGGTGAGTAAAACATAAAATAAAATTATAGAACATAGGTATAATATCTGAAAAAATCTTGGCTATTGTTTGTTAAGTAACAACTTATCAACTATTGCGTATTATAATACCATAGTAAGTTAATAATTGAATGTAATATAGACATGGTATCTATCAGATTAAATAGATTCCAATAGTGAGTCCCCTTTCATGGACATTTAAATTTTTGTGTTTAGACAGTGAAATGGGAGAAGAGGGGATAGATATTGATCTAACTTAGTGGATTTTGACATTGATGGATCAGGAGAAGTTCTTCAATTCCCAATGTCTGACTTCCCCCTAGAACTTTGATGTAATTGGGCCGATGGTAAAGCCAGGAAAAGAACTGAAGACCATTTGTGATTCAAGCATGAAGCCACTGTTATATATTGCCTTAGTTAGGGTTTTATTGCTATGAAGAGACACCATGATCATGGCAACTCTTATAAAGGAAAACATTTCATTGGGACTAGTTTACAGTTCAGAGGCTTGCTCCATTATCGTTATGGTGGGGAACATGGCAGTGTGCAGGCTGACATGGTGTTGGAGAAGGAGCTGAGAGTTCTACATCTGGATAGACAGGCAGCAGGAAGAAAGAGATACACCAGTCCAGGCTTGAACTTCAGAAACCTCAAAGCCAACCCCAGTGACACGCTTCCTCCAACAAGGTCACACCTACTCCAACAAGACCTCACTTCCTATTAGTGCCTCTGTCTAGTGACCAAGCATTCACAAATGGGTCTGTAGGGGCCATTCCTATTCAAACTGCCACATACATCAAGTACTTCCAGTGTCTTGGACAAATGCATGGTGCTTTATGCCATTTCACTTTACTCTTCTCGTGCTAGCAGGAGTTTATTCTGCTATGCTCAGACATGATAAAAACTTTGATTGAGAGAGAGCAAGTGATTGATCTTTACCACTGAAGTGAAACACAGTAGTGTTTCCATCCTTGTCACTAAGTGGAGGCAGCCTACCTGTGTGCTTAATCAAAGGGAGCTTAAAGAAACAGGAACCAGCCTCCACCTCCTGTTTTCCAGACCACCCTTCCTTTGCCACACAGGGTCTTCATTACTTCCTATTATCATTCTTCTCCCTGTGTCTTCACCCAAATGGAAATATCTGGACTCTTTATTTTGGGTGCTGGGGAGTCAGTCCACAGCCACATATATGCTGAATGCATGCTGTGCCATTGAACCATATTCCTAGCCCATCTTGATTCTTAAACTCATCACATACTGTAGGCACTACATAACTGGAACACTCACTTGAGTCCTTGCTTTTGGTTGACTGACTGCATCATGATCTGCTCAATTCTTGACTTTTCATCCCCTTTACTATCAATATAGCAGATAGAATCCTGGGTTTGACATGCTGGCATAAACAATTGTATATAGTATAGCTACATTTTATATTATTGTCATCATTCCCACACCAGTCAAATGGAATTACACCTGTTTCATGATATAATTCAGAAGCACTCCAAATAGAAAACACTAACTGTAGTAGAATATTATTTTAAGATGTGTTACTTTTGTTTATGTTGCATTTGTTTAACTCTATAAAGCCATGTTATTTTGCCTGTGTAAAACACCTGATGGTCTAATAAAGATTTGAATGGCCAATAGCAAGGCAGGAGAAAGGACAGGCAGGGCTGGCAGGCAGAGAGAATAGATAGGAGAAATCTGGAAAAAAAGAGGAGAAAAGAGATGGAGGGGTGAAAGGAAGGAGTAGCCAGAGAAGGAGGAGGACTCCAGGGGCCAGCCACGCAGCTACACAGCAAGCCACAGAGTAAGAATAAGATTTACAGAAGTAGGAGACTGAGAAAGGCCCAGAGGCAAAAGGTAGACAGGATAATTTAAGTTAAGAAAAGCTGTCTAGGAACTAAGTCAAGCTAAGGCCGGCCAAGCTATTCTTAATTCATAATTAAGAATAAGTCTTTAGGCATTCATAATTAAGAATAAGCCTCCATATGTTATTTATTTGGGAGCTGTAGGGAGGGCCCCCCAAAAGAGAAAAAAACCAACCAAACAAACAAACAAAAAAAACAACCAACAACAACTAACTGATTTTATACATATTTCAGTAAGAAAACTTCTGTTTGCTTGTTTGTAACTTTCTAATGACCAGGCTGGTAGTCCTTACTGGTGGTGGGGAGGAATAAACCTAACATACCAGTTGGCCCTTATTTTTCATAAGACTATATAATTAAAAAAAACAATAAAAAATTTTTCATAATGTTTCATTTTAAAGGTTAAGGTGTGTGCATAGAAAGATTATTTGGTCAATTAAAACAACTCCTGGGGAAGGGAACAAGCCAAAGCAACTTTGTACTTATATGGTTGTGGTGGTTTGAAAGAGACTGGCCCCCTTAGGCTCAGATATTTGAATGTGTTGTTTCTAGTTGATGGACTATTTAGAAAAGATTAGGAGGTGTGACCTTGTTGGAGGAGGTGTGTCACTGGGGGTGGGCTTTGAGGTTTCAGAAGCTCAAACCAGGTCCAGTCTCTCTCTTTCTCTGCCTTGATCTTGCAGAAAACACATGAGCTCTCAGCTGCTGCTCCAGGATCAGGCCTTCCTGCCTGCTGCCATGATTCCTGCATAATCATCATAGACTAACCCTCTGAAGTAAGCAAGATCCCAACTAAATGCCTCCTTTTTATGATATGCTTTGGTCATAGTGAACACTTAATCCCATCATAAGACTAATGTGAAATAAACTGTGAGTGATGCCACTTCAGTTTAGTGTCAACGATAACCCTTTGTGCAGAGCTTGACTTAATGGAAGATCAGCTCCTTGACTGACCCAACCAGAGCACTTACATTGTGTGCACTGTCATGGTGCATGTCTCAGAACCATGGACAGCACCTGTGTCAACATTCTCATTGCGTGCAAAGTAAATATTAACTTTAATTGCAAGATGACATTAAATTCTTTATGAAGACAATCTATTCAATATAGCAACACAGGTGAGGAACATAATCTCATTTTCTTTCTTTCATAGTTGAAAAAATGAAAGTTAGGAGGCTCAGTTAGGAGGCTGAAATAAATTTTGAACAGTTTCTTTTATTTCTTTTTTCTTTTTTAAAAAGATTTTTATTTATTATGTATACAGTGTTCTGTCTGCATGTATTCCTGCAGAAGAGGGTGCCAGATCTCATTATGTATGGTTGTAAGCCACCATGTGGTTGCTGGGAATTGAACTCCAGTCCTCTGGAAGGGCAGTCAGTGCTCTTAACCTCTGAGCCATCTCTCCAAACCTTTGAAAAGTTTCTTAAAATTGCAGATGATCTATAGGAACTTAATGGTGTTCTAAATTCTCCAACTGATATAGCACAAAACTGCCGCCTTTTCTCTATTAAATTTAAGTTTAAACTTGGGCCTGGAAAGATTGTTCAATGGATAAAGAACTTGCTATGTGCTCTAGGACTCAGGCCCTGTGACACAGCCAGTCCCTGGGAACCCCCACTCAACTCTGCCCCAGGTGCTGGCAAGCAAGGAAAACTCTTGCGACCAGCCTCCCCCACTAATCTCCAAGACCCACGCCCTACCCCAATACCCATCTGCCTGCAACCCCAGTAACTTCCTGAGACAAGGAATCCACCAGCTCCCATTGGACAAAGAGGTGAGTGGCTCCTCTACCACCAAGAGAGTCCTACCTCTAGGACCCAGGACCTGGGACAAAGCCAGTCCCCAGAAACCCCACCCAACTCTACCCCAGTTGCTGACAAGCAGGGAAAACTCTTGCACCCAGGCTCCCCAACCAAAATCCCCCATCAGACCCTGCAATCTACAAGACCCACACCCTACCCCAAACCCCTTCTGTCTGTGACCCCAGTAACTTCCTGAGACAAGGAATCTGCCAGCTCTCACTGGACCAAGAGAGGCTTCCTGAGACACAGAATCCACCACCTCTGACTGGACAAAGAGTGGCTCCCTGAGTCACAGAATCATCTAGCTTGGATTGGAGCAAGAGTACCTCCCTGAGATACAGAATCTGCCAGCTCCAATTAGACCAAGAACTAAGATTGGACCCAGAGGGGCCCCCAAGACATAGACACAGTAAGCACAGAGTGGACCAATAGCAGCTTGCTCAGACACAGGTACCTCTTGCACCTATTAAAGGAAGGGATGGGCAGATATCAGGGCAAAAATATATACAACAACATAAAGAGCAATATGGCATCACCAGAACCCAGCCCTCCTACAACAGCAAGACCTAACATCACAATGAAGAAGAAGCAGAAGAAAGCAACCTTAAATATAGCTTCATGAAGATGCTAGAGGCCTTTAAAGAAAAAAATGAAAAATTCCCTTAAAGAAATTGAAGAAAAGACAAACAAAAAATTGGAAAAAGTCAATAAAGAAATTGAGGAAAAGATAAACAAAAAATTGGAAGAAATCAATAAATTCCTTAAAGAAAGCCAAGAAAACCATGAAAAAGCAATTAAATATGTGAAGGAAACAGTTCAAGATCTGAAAATTGAAATAGAAACAATGAAGAAGACAAAACAGAGGAAATGCTGGAAATAGAAAATCTGAGTAAATGAACAGGAAACACAGATGCAAGCATAACCAACAGAATACAAGAGATGGAAAACAGAATCTCTAGTGTAGAGGATACAATAGAGGAAATAGATTCATCAGTCAAAGAAAACACCAAAGCCAAAAAAGTCATAACATAAAATGTTCAGGAAATCTGGGACACCATGAAAAGGCCAAACCTAAGAATAATAGGGATAGAAAAAGGAGAAGAATATCAATTCAAAGGCAAAGAAAATATATTCAACAAAATCATGGAAGAAAACTTTCCCAACTTAAAGAAGGCAATACCTATGAAGATACAAGAAACTTATAGAAACCAAATAGACTAGACCCCACCAAAAGTCCCCTTTCCACATAATAATTAAACCACTAAACATACAGAATAAAGAAAGAATATTAAAAGCAGCAAAGGAAAAAGGCCAAGTGACTTATAAAGGCATCACCATCCCTGAAATCAAGCTCTACTATAGAGCTATAGTAATAAAAACAGCTTGGTATTGGCATAAAAACCAACATGTGGACCAATGGAATCAAATTGAAGACCCTGACATCAACCCACACACCTATGAACACCTGATATTTGAAAAAGAAGCCAAAACTATACAATAGAAAAAAGAAACCATCTTCAACAAATGGTACTAGCATAACTGGATGTCAACATGTAGAAGACTGCAAAGAGATCCATATCTATCACCATGCATAAAACTCAAGGTCAAGTGGATCAAAGACCTCAATATAAAACGAGTTACACTGAACTTGATAGAAGAGAAAGTAGGAAATAGTTTTGAACACATTGGCACAGGAGACTGCATCCTAAATATAACACCAGTAGCACAGTCACTGAGAACAACTAATAAATGGGACCTCCTGAAACTGAGAAGCTTCTGTAAGGCAAAGGACACGGTAAATAAGACAAAATGACACCCTACAGAATGGGAAAAGATTTTCACCAACCCCACATCTGACAGAGGGCTGATCTCCAAAATATATAAAGAACTCAAGAAACTAGACATCAAAATAACAAACAATCCAATTAAAAAATGGGCTGTAGAGCTAAACAGAAAATTGTCAAAGAAAGAATTTCAAATGGCCTAAAAACATTAAAGGAATCGCTCAGCATCCTTAATTATCAGGGAGATGCAAATAAAAATGACTCTGAGATACCACCTTACACCTGTCAGAATGGCTAAGATCAAAAAAACTGAAGACAGCTTATGTTGGAGAGGATGTGGAACAAGGGGAGCACTCCTCCACTGTTGGTGGGAATGCAAACTTGTACAGCCACTTTGGAAATCAGTATGGCAGTTTCTCAGAAAATTGGGAATCAATCTACCTCAAGACCTAGCTATACCACTCTTGAGTATACACCCAAGGAATGTTCAATCATACCACAAGGATACCTGTTCAACTATGTTCATAGCAGCATTATTCATAATAGCCAGGTGCCCCTCAATTGAAGATTGGATTAAGAAAATGTGGTACATATACACAATGGAGTACTATTCAGCAAAGAAAAACAATGACATCATGAAATTTGCAGACAACTGGATAGAACTAGAAAATTATCATCCTAAGTGAGGTAACCCAGACTCAGAAGGACAAACATGGTATGTATTCACTCATAAGTGGATACTAAATGTAAAGCAAAGGGTAATTAGGCAACAACCCACAACTCCAGAGAAGCTAACTAACAGGGAAGACTCAAAGAGGGATGCATGGACCGCCCTGGGAAGGGGAAATGGATGAGATCTCCATGAGTAAACTGGGGATGAGGGGTGGGCAATGAAGGGTAGGGGATGGGGGGTGAGAACATAAGGGAATGGGATGGTTGAGCTGGAACAGGGAGGGAGGGGGAAAGCAATGAATGAGATACCATGAAAGAGGGAGATATCATGGGGATAGAGAGAAACCTGGTGCTAGGGAAATTGCCAGGAATCCCCAAGGATGACCCCAGCTTAGACTACTAGCAATAGTGGAGAGGGTGCCTGAACTGAACTGGCTTGCCCCAGAGATCAGACCAGTGAATACCCTAACTGTTATCACAGAGCTTTTCTCCAGTGACTGATGGAAGCAGATGCAGAGATCCACAGCCAATCACTAGACAGAGCTCCAGGAGTCTAGTCAAAGAGAGAGAAGAGGGTTTCTATGAGCAAGTGCATCAGGATCATGATGGTAAAAGAGGCAGGGATGATCAAACCTAACTAGTGGGAACTCATGAAAGTTGGATCAATGGCTGTGAAGCCTACATGGGACTGGACTAGGCCCTTTGCATGGTGAGACAGTTGTGTAGCTTGATCTGCTTGGGAGGCACCCTGGCAGTAGGATCAGAATCCATCTCTGGTGCATGAGCAGGCTTTTTGGAGCCCACTACCTATGATGGGACACCTCATGCAGCCTTGAGGCATGGGGAAGGGCTTGGAATTGCCTCTACTGGATATGCCTCCCCATGGGAGGCCTTGCCTTCTTGTGGGTGGGAGAGGGGAGTGGGTTGGGAAGGAGAGGCTGGGGGGGAGGAGAAGGGGGATCTTTGATTGGTGTGTAAAATGAATGAAAAATTTTTCTTAATTAAAAAAAGGTTCAAGCCGGGTGGTGGTGGTGCACGCCTTTAATCCCAGCACTCGGGAGGCAGAGGCAGGCGGATCTCTGTGAGTTTGAGGCCAGCCTGGGCTACCAAGTGAGTCCCAGGAAAGGCGCAAAGCTACACAGAGAAACCCTGTCTCGAAAAAACCAAAAAAAAAAAAAAAAAAAAAGGTTCAAAAAAAAAAAAAGAAAAGAAAAGAAAAGAAAAGAAAAGAACTTGCTATGTAAGCAAGCACGAGGAACTGACTTACATCCCAGCACTCACATAAATGCCTGGCAGGTGTGGTGGCCCACCTCTAACCCCAGTGCTTAGGAAACAGAGACAGGAGATGCCCCCCAACTGGCTAGCTGGACTACCAGAGCTGGCAAGCCTTGGCTTTACTAGGAGACCCTGTCTCAGTAAATACGTGGAGAGCAATTGAGAAAGACACCTGATGGCTATGTTTGATTTCCATATACACAAACACAGGCATACATGAAGCTTGAGTTTTTCTCTTCGGGTCCCGCCAAGTCCCGGCAGTCCCAGAGCCCATTTATAAAATAAACATACAGACGCTTATATTATTTAAACTGCTTGGCCATTAGCTCGGGTCTACTATTGTCTAGCTCTTACTCTTATATTCAGCCCATTTCTACTAATCTATTCTTTGCCACGTGGCTCATGGCTTACTGGTACCTTACATCTTCCTTGTCCTGGCAGGGGCTGCAGTCTCCCTCCCTGCCTTCCTCTTCCCTCAATTCTCCTCCTGTTAGTCCCGCCTATACTTCCTGTCTGGTTACTGGCCAATCAGTGTTTTATTTATTAACCAATCAGAGCAACACATTTGCCATACAGTTGTTTTTGTAAGTTTTAACCCTTTCTTAAAACCATAAGATGGTTACAACTGAAATACAGGCACACACAATGTTGTTATTATTATGCCATACAGAACATCCCACAGCACTTCCCCTTTTCTTTTTTTTTTTAAGGAAGGTTTTAACTTTTACATAGTAAAATTACAGATAACAAAACAATTATCAAGCAAGAATTACAGTTATAATATCTAGTTTATTTATAATAACTAGTCTATTTGGCAAAATTAAAGAAAATATCCTATCTATCTTATATTTGTGAGTCTAAGTTTTCATATCTAACTTATTTTTTTATCATAACTAAGGAAAATTGTATCTAGCTTTAACTACATCAAAGACCTCAGAAGGATACACTATTACCTGAGAAATGGGAGAAGGATGTAAGCAACTTTCGGGAGTCTTGCAAGGTAGACAGACAGCTGGCAGTCTGGACAGTCACCTAATGTTCCTGTATAAAGTTGGGGCATCTGTCTTCAGCCCACAGGCCTAGAGTCTCTCGGTTACTTTTTTCAGTGTCCTGTAGAATGTTTGGCAGTTTCCTCTGTGAAGCAGGAACCTGAAGGACCATTCTGTCAAGCAAAGTTCAGTGGTCATCTTTCTATGGGTCCTGCATGTCCAGTTGATCAAGCAGTCCAGGCAAGAACAGTTTTTTGCCCAAATGGCTATTTTTGCAAAGGTGAAGATAAACTCCATATGGAGTGTCTTTGATGCCCATCCTCCTCTCTGAAGTAAATCGGTGCTGTCAAGAGCAGACATGTCTCATTGTCCAGAAAGTCTAAATTTTTAAAATAGTTTAAATGCCATATTCTGTAGGTCTTTGAAGTATTTAAAGATTACCTATCTATCTGAAATATATCTATGTATACCTAGAAGACTTAACTAACATGGTTATGAATATGATTATCATAAATGACTAATTATTAATCTATTTTTAATTATCTATTACAATTTTAAATGAGCTGTACAAACATAACACCTTAAACAAGAGTAGAAATATACATACAGTATAACAAAATTAACTTTAAGTTTGTATCAATAAACTAAAATCTATACCAATGTAAAACATTTTAAACAAGTTGTTGCTCTTTAAAATAGGTTTAGCAATTTACCCTTTTATCCTATTATATCTATATCATACCCCCCCTTTTTAGAAAGAGATTGTATTTATAATCAACCTGTTTTAAATAAAAATATTGGTTTTTTTTCTGTCCCACACCAGAGGGCTCTTCTGATTTGGGACATAAGAATCTCTTAACCTTTTCTTTTAGCAATATGTCTGGGTTTGGAGAAGGAGTGAGCCAATTCCATCTCTAAAGCCAGCTTGGTATATTTGGGAATTTGGGTGTAGTTTCTCATACTACTTCCTGCTGGAAGGGGGTGTTGTATCTTATGGAGACACAAAGAAAATTTTAGGATTATGTGGTAATCCATGAGGCTATATCGTCTGAGCCAGTTGCCTTGAAATGTTTCTGGATGTTGGATCATCTGGGCCTTGGTGTCATTGGAGACCTTTCAGGGGGTCTTGGCTGGTCAAACCTGATGTATCTTAATCTGGAACAAATCCATAGCCTCTGGCTTTCTGTGGAAACAAAAGCAGAGACTCTTTTCTAAAGCAACATATCCTTATATCCAAATTTTGAAGTCAAGGTACCTTTAAAATATACCTTTTGGCATAACTCAACAGCTTTTACAATCAAATGTTTTTCTTTAGTTACGAATATCAAAGAGAACATAATCCAGATTCTCTGTGTGATAGCCATTTTTATGTGGCTTATTTTTATATTACCTTTACTGTCTCTTTAAAGACTTTATTTTTAAAAACTATCTATTTGTTTATATAACTGTATATATTCCTTTTTTTCTCTCTTTCAAGCCTACGTACATTTTTACATACATTGTAAACTATTTCATCTGAATCAGTCTTATTGTGAACCTATTGCTTTAAACTGTAGCATTCTAAGACTGAAACGGCACTGTGGTTGCTGGCTCTGCCCACTTTAGCTTCCCAAAGTGACGGTGGTACGTTTTCTGCCGGCTCTGGGAACCATCAACTCTCAGAAATAGTGGGTCTATGCTTCTATCAAAGCAGTGTGTAGTCCAGAAACCTCTTTTTTTGTTTTGTACTAGCAAAGGCTAAATTCACCAGGCAGCGTAATGTGCCACTCGCAGAGGCCTCATTCCCGCCACACTGCAGGTCAAACATGCAGGCTGCCGCTAACTTGAGAGAGACAAGTAGGAACTGTTTTTAGCTCGGTTTTAGAATCTTTTTTCTCAGATTTTAGGTGGAAACACTTGGCAACCCGTTGGGCACCATTTGTAGCTGGAGAATTTCTCTCCAGCTTCCGCCAAACCCCGCCAGTCCCGTAGCCCACTTATAAAATAAACATACAGATGCTTATATTATTTAAACTGCTTGCCCATTAGCTCAGGCCTGTCATTGTCTAGCTCTTACTCTTATATTCAGCCCATTTCTATTAATCGATACTTTACCACGTGGCTCGTGGCTCACTGGTACCTTACATCTCCCTTGTCCTGGTGGCGGCTGCAGTCTCTCTCCCTGCCTTCCTCTTCCCCCAATTCTCTTCTCCAGCTACACACACACACACACTCACACCTGCATACATACGTGCCCATACATATGCAAATGTATATTGCATGATCAAGAACATCACATACATATATATATATATATATATATATGCAAAAACATAATAATTTAAAATTCTTCAGTTAAGTGTAAATCTGAGTAAAAGCTAAAATTTAGTTACACATTTACATAAATATAATCATATGCACACACATACAGGTGCACACACTCTTGCACATTAGTGGTCTTGGTGCCATTGACTTCCCTGAAAACAAATATGAAAACAGCCATAGTATTCCTAAAGCAGTGGTCTACCCATATTGTTGTTTTTTAAACAAATTCTTTTATGGTAATATGGAGGCAATGCTTTTCCAAAAAGAAAATGGAACATAACAGGACAAGTCCATCCTCAGGTGTTATGGGTAAAGCAATGAGTACAACTTCAAGCACAAAACTTGAGAACTAACAACTTCTTGGCACCCTTGTTCTGGGAGCTTTTCTTCTATCTGGAAGTACAATGAAGAGTGTACATTGTGGTTCCATTGCCAATATAATACAGGCTTCCCACAATAGAGTAACTTGCTTCTTTGGCTACATCATGGCACATCTGATGGGCTTGGGAAGGTTTGCACAGGCTCCCTCAGTCAATCCTGGGGATTTATGATTCACGGAGATGATCAACAAACTGGTGTGTATTGATTATGTTACTGCTGAGCGGCACCATCTGTCTCAACTCGGAAATCTTCAAAGATATTTAAACAATGGTGTACGATGATCTTTTAAGAGGTATTATCAATGGTTTTCCAATGCCTGCTGATAAAAGTAGAATCAAAAAAATAATCCCAGCTAGTGAGTCTCTGAAATTAAAAGACTTATTGTAAATAAGTCACCTACATTCAAAATCAGCTAACAGGTTTAGCAAAGAGAAAAGAAAAGTGCTCCAGAACCTCTGAATATTAGTTTAGGCACATTGATTGTCCACTTGGCTCATGGATAGTAAGAGTTTAAAGTGTAGAATCTGCATGCAGTAGGACTGCCTTGCTAAAAATAAAGTGCTGTTCATTTGGAATACGGCCTAAGAGTCATTCTTACCTACGGTGGCAGCAACAGACAAAATACTCCTGTGCTCTCTCTGCGGTGGTGCCAGTAACAATTACGAAGAAAGCAGTGCTTATTTTGGGTACTTCCTTTGCCCCCTGAAATGAGCTTATACCTTCATTGTCCACTTCCTGCTTACTCTTTCAGTTAGATTAGGGCTGATTACTAAGTTTACCAATGGTCTTTGTCTCTCTTCCAGGCTGAGGCAAGTTGGAGCTGGTATGCACTTCCATCATTCTGCCTCCCAATAGAGGCAGCCTTGGAGACTGTGTGTTCCAGATGTCATGGTAGATAGAGTTCTCCTGGCCAATACTGGGCTGTGATGAGAATGAGAAACAAACTCTTATTGTGTTAAACCCCAGAGATTTGGGATTGTCTATCGCAATTAATTACTCTGAATAATGCAAACCACAATTATCAGATGGCATTGAGATTTCTCACCACTAAAGACAAATCTCATTTTCACTACTAAATTGGACATGCCAGGAAAGTTCTTTGTCTTATTAAAGGGAGGGGGGGGGAGATCTGTATTCACTCTATAGCATCGCTTTTAGAAATGATGTTCTTGCGTGCTTTATGTAAAGATGAGTCTACACTTCGATTAGGTGGAATGATCTGCAAAATAAACATTTGTGCCACATTATCTTGGCTGGAGAATAATATCTAACTCTAGTATGCATGCATCTTTATTTCTTATACCTCTCCCAATAACCCCTAGTCTGTGGCAAAGTCATGTCTCCTGTAAGAGCTTCAATGTCAAAAGCAGTAATTCTTTGACAAACAACAGGGATACATTCCAAAAAAGACATTCTTAGATGATTTCATCATTGTGCAAGCATCATGGATTACTTCTGCACAAATAAAGACCACTATGATGTCACTAGGCACCACAGTCTTATAAGACCACATCTTAAATTTTTGTCCATTGTTGACTGTACTATCATTATGTGATACACAGCTGACATTCTTTGATCCATTTTTCTTCAGGGGGAGTGGATCACATTAACTTCCTGGATTCAATTTCAGTATGTGTTGAGTGACCGGAAGAGAAGGACAGAAGAACTCAAGCTTTTAACAAGATTCCATCATGTACTCTCAGCTCATGGAGAATGACTTATACAGGAACTTCATTGTTATTAAAGAAGGCATCTGTCACATTATCTTAGCCACAATGGGCAACACACAATGAAGCATTCCTTAGCAAAAAAAAAATCCCTAGCCAGGAGCTGCATTTGGTGACCCAGAATTGATTGCATTATAGTCAAGGTTGTAAATGCCTGTGGTATAGATAAGATTATTGCCTTTAATTCACAAAAGAGACACAGAGAAGTCTTGGTCAAAAATATGTGTCAACTTCCTAGACCTACTGTAGATGGAGAAATCTCTATTTTAAATGATGTTCCTGATACTGCTCCATTATTAGCTGAATTTTTCCACAGTGGCAGACTTACTGCTGTATTAGGGTGTATGAAGAATAAAACAGTAGTGGTGGACCAGCAATTCCACCTGGCTTTGGGGTCCACAGAGGGCTGTTTCCCCAGCACAGGTCTCAGTCCTTGCAGAGGAATGCCTATTCTCATAGCACTCCTGCCCTCCTCAAATCCTTCTCTCATCCCTAGCAAAAGGACAACTATTTACCAGATGAGTAATTTTTTTTTGTTTTGTTTTGTTTTGTTTTGTTTTTTGAGATAGTGTTTCTCTGTGTAGCTTTGCGCCTTTCCTGGAACTCACTCTGTAGCCCAGGCTGGCCTCGAACTCACAGAGATCCGCCTGCCTCTGCCTCCTGAGTGCTGGGATTAAAGGCGTGCACCACCACCGCCCGGTGAGATGAGTAATTCTAAGAACAGGCACGGTGACTGTGTACCTTATTCTGTTTTTTCCTCTCTGGAATCTTCTTGGTTGCAGACAACATGTCATGTGGTTTTCTTTCTTTCAAAGGTAAGCATAGGGGTTACAGCTCTCCCTTTTTGGGTGGAGGCCACAACTTACCTGTGATGAAATGGTCAGATTCTAAGTCACACCACACGATTTAACATCAGTGGGAAGCAAAGTTGATTTTTGTCTCTCAGTTTAGAACTTGGTTTGAGATCATGTGTAAAAGGACAAAAAGCAGTGAAGTGGGTGCTTTCGGCAGGCCCTGCCAAGGTATACCCCTGAGAGAATAGGCCACTGCAACAGAATTAGTGCAAGGGGCTTATTGGGGGGGAGGAGGAGAATAAAAGAGGAAAGGCCCTATCGGAGTGGGGACATGAGAGAGGCAGACAGACAGACAGACACACAGACAGACAGACAGGAAAGCGAGAGGAGCAAGATGAGGGACTGTGACTGACAGGCACTTTTAAGAGGTGCGGTGTCACATGGTGGAAAGGCACCTGGGGACAGGTGATGACTTAAGTGCATGGGGGGGAGGGCTGAGGCATGCTGGCCACTGCCTGGAAACTAACAATGTGTGAACCAACTCAGGCTAGAAGTCCATCATCCCGACTATGGAAATTTGTCTGACGGGTTCAGGCTATGAAGTTTTCAGTTCTCTGTGATAGTTTACTGTAAGCAGATGAAGAGGAAGAAGGAGAAATGGAGGAAGGGGAAGAAAGTGAGTTGAGAAAGGAGGCAGAAGTTTAAGAGGAGAAGAAAGAGGAAGGAGGTAGGAGGGGAGAGGAGGTTGGTTTGTAAGAGGAAGATGGTTCACTGAGTCAAGGCAAAGAAAAAATTGCTGTGGAGCTCAGGAGGGAGCTCAGGAGGGGGCTCAGGAGGGAGCTGCAGGCAGGGAGCTCAGGAGGGAGCTGCAGGCAGGGAGCATGAAGCCAGCAGGGTTCTCCTTCTCAAGGCTGCCTTCTCTCTGTGCCCTGTGTCACTGTTGTCTTTCTCTGTAGACAAGTTTCCTACACATCTGCAGACCACACAGTATTTTATATTTCCTTACATATGTGAAGGCATTTCAGCTACCAGTCTGACTCTCATTTTTCAAAAGTAGTGTCTTTTTCTTATGTAAAAGTATTTGTGATCTTTTCTCTATCTTTGAAGTTTGAAAGTTCCTGATTTTTATCTATTTATGGGCCTTTTCTCCACTTGACACTAGAATTTCTTAAGAGCAGCCTTCACCAAAAACATTCTAATTCATGTTTTTGTTGGTTCAACTCCTCCTTATCTGCTTTTTTCTCTCTGTATTATTAGTGTCATAGAATTTACATCCTTACATAACATGTAAGGATCTAATATGTAGTAATAGTTTTATAATTATAGTCACATGAATCTATATTTTAGAACAGTAGAAAGGGGTTTTTAAAAAGTAACTCCCTTTTTGTTGGTACTGAGATCAAACCCAAGACCTTATAAACCTAAGCAAGAGCTCAACATTGGGTTATATCTCCACCCCCAAAGGGAATTCCAGTGTAGAGATCTCTCTCTTTAGCTCTGGAAATTTTTCTTCTAGTACTTTAATAATGTCTTATTTTTCTCTGATTTCTTCATTTTATTGGTCAATCCATAAAACACTAATTTCTGCATGTAAATATGACATGTTATATTTCAATCCATGTATATGTTTCATAATGTTTAAATCAGATTAAACATATGGATCTCCTCAAAGGCTTATTACTTAATGGTGGAAACTTTCAAAATTCTTTCCTCTAATTTTTTTAACATGTACCGTGCATTGTTATCTGTTTATTATTATAGTCACTTTGCTAGACAACAGCACATCAAAACTTCCTGCTCCACCTAACTGCAACTTAGTACCTGTTGGTCTTGCTATCCCCATGTAACCCCCCACCATTTTTCCCAGCCTCTGGCTACCAGCATTCTACCTTTGATTTCTATGGTAGAAGCTGTTTAAAATTCCACAGATGGCCAGGCACGTAACTTTAATCTCAGTACTCGTGAGGCAGAGTTAGATGTGTGTTTGAAGTCAGTCTGGTCTACATAGTAAGGTCTACATGCTGACAGAAGAACTACATGCTGAGATCTTGGTTTTTTGTTTTGTTTTGTTTTGTCTTTTAAGTAAATTCCATATATGAATGAGTTCATGTAGTACTTCTCTGTCTGTGCCTGGATTTCATTTAACATTGTGGACTTCTGGTTTATATCATGTCCCAAATAGCAGGGCCTCATTCACTTTATGAATGAATACTATTCCATCATCTATATGTACTACATTTCCTTTATCTGTTCACTGGTTGATGGTTGGCTGGTTACATTTCTTGGCCATTTCTCTATCATTTTGAACAGACATGGGAGTAGAAATGTCCTTTGGAGATAACTGATTTTGTTCCTTTGTGAAATACATTAATCAATAGCATTCCTTGGTCTTTTGGAAGTTCTAAATTTAATTTTTCAAGGAACTTAAGTAGATTGTTTCTACTATTTCTTTATTAACTAACATACACTTCAATCATTAATATACAAGGGCTCCATTTTCTCCACATCCTCAATGAGCATTTGTTAATTTGTTTGTTTATGGGCTTGCTTTTTTTTAAATTTCTTCCTTCCCCCTCCTCTTCCCTCCCCTCCCCCCTCGTTCCTTTGTTTTTAGAGACAGAGTCTCTGGCATATTCTCCTCAATAGCAGCCATTTCACTGGGATAAGGCATCTTCTTATGTCTTTGGTTTTGAGTTCCTTGACCATAAGTGAGTGATTCTGAACATTTTTTCCATGCTCCTGTTGTCAATTTGTAGATCTTTTGAGAGATTCCTTTTCAGAACCATTGCACATTAGTTAATCTGTTTTTGTTTTGCTTTTCATATTTTATGCTTAAATTTGGGGGATTTCTTGCATATTCTGGATTCTAACGCTTGGTCACATGTATGATCTGAGCATTTTTTTCCTCGTATAGGTTGTTTTTTCACTCCATTGTTTGCTTCCTTTTCTATGTAGAATTTTTTCACTTTAGATTATACTCTCATTTATCAACCTAATTCTTTCAGTTTTAAAACTTACTTGATATTTGACATACTTTAGAATTTCTTATAGAGCAAACAAGTCTGGTGGAGATA
This sequence comes from Peromyscus eremicus, assembly GCF_949786415.1. Classification (NCBI taxonomy): domain Eukaryota; kingdom Metazoa; phylum Chordata; class Mammalia; order Rodentia; family Cricetidae; genus Peromyscus; species Peromyscus eremicus. The sequence continues at coordinate 1,705,247 of NC_081418.1, read as the reverse complement.
CACTCTTTAGGCTTTTCTTTGGGAATGTCTTCATTTCTCCTTCATTTCTAAAACGATAACCTTGTTGGGTAACACATTTCCAGCTGTCAGGTTTTTCTTCCTAGCTGTGAAAATCTCACTCCTGCTCTCCTGGCCTGTGAAGTTTCTGCTAACAAGTTTGCTGGCAGGTTAATTGGAATATCCCTGTATTATTGTTTTGTTGAGGCCTAGAGGATCTTTCATCTTTACCTTAAAAGCTTGATTATAAACTGTCTTAGAGTAGACTTCCTTAAATTAAGGGTGACTAGTGTCTTTGATTTTCCTGTACCTGGACATATGTAACCTTTCTAGGTAGGGGAGGGTTTTTCTGTTTTGTTTTGCTTTTTTTTTTTTTAACTCTCCTCTCATACATTACATCCCAACCACAGTTTCCCCTCCCTCCACTCCTCCAAGACCCTCCTTGTACCTTCCCTCTCCCCTAGATCCACTCCTCCTCCATTTCTCATAAAAAAAAAAAAGAGCAGGCCTCCCAGGGATATTAACTGAACATGGCATGACAAGTTACAATACAAGTAGGCACAAACCCTGATATCAAGACTGGATGAGGCAACCCAGTAGGAGAAAAAGGATCCCAAGCATAGGCAAAAGAGTCAGAGACACCCCCACTCCTACTCTTGGGAGTCCCACAAGAACATCAAGCTACACAACCATAACATATATGCAGAGGTCCTAGCTCAGACTCTCTGTTTGTTGCTTCAGTCTCTGTGAGCCCCTATGAGCCTTGCTTAGTTGATTCTGTGGACTGTGTTCTCCTGGTGTTCTTTACCCCTCTGGATCCTATAATCCTTCCTTCCCATCTTTTAGGGGTTCTCTTGGCTTGACCTAGTGTTTGTTGCTGGAAGATGCCTCTCTGATGACAATTGGGCTGGGCACTGCTCTATCATTAGGAATCACTCCATTGACTGTTGTTGTTGATGATGATGCTGTCAGTCGTACTTGGTTCTATTCTGTCCAGTCTCTAGTTCCTGACCACCCAGACATGTGTCTGGGCCTCAAGTTGTGCCAGTCACGGGTTGGCCACTCCCACAAGTTCTATGCCCCCATTACCTCAGCACATTTTGCAGGAAGGACAGATTGTAGGTTGAAGGTTTTGTGGCTGGGTTGATGTCCCAGTTCCACTCCTGGGAGCCTTGCCTGGATATAGAACATGGACAGTTTGGGCTCTGTATTCCCCATTACTGGGAGACTTTGCTAGAGTCACTCTTGTAGATTCCAGGGAATTTCCACTGTACTCGATATCTACATCGCCTCCCCCAACCCCCCAGTTTCAGTTGTCTCTCCCAGTACTCTCTTCCTCCATCACCCCACCCCCATTTAATCCCTCCTGTTACCATTACCATCTGTCCCTAGTCTCGCCTTAAAATCTATTCTATTTCCCCTTCCCAGGAAGATCCATGAGTCCCTCCTTGAGCCCTCCTTGTTACTTAGCTTCTCTGGGTCTGTACATTGTAGCATGGTTATCTTTTGTTTAACAGCTAATATAAGTGAGTGCATACCATGTATGTCCTTCTGGGTATGGACTACCACACTCAGGATGATCTTTTTCTAGTTCTATCCATTTGCCTGCATATTTCATGATGTCATTTCTTTAACAGTTGAGTAATACTCCACATTTTCATTCTCCATTCTTTGTTTGAGGGACATCTAAGTTGTTTGAAGTTGCTGGCTATTATGAATAAAGCTGCTACGAGCATATTTGAGCAAGTGTCCTAGTAGTAAGATAGAACATCCTTTGGGTATATGCCCAAGATTGGTATGGCTGGGTCTTTAGGTAAATCAATTCCCAATTTTCTGAGAAACTGATATATTTATTTCCAAAGTAGCTGTGCAAGTTTGCATTCCCTCCAGCAATCAAGTACTGTTCTTCTTGCTCCACATCCTCTCTAGCATGAACTGTCACTTGCGGTTTTGATCTTAACCATTCTGACAGCTATAAGATGGAATCTCAAAGAAGTTTTGGTTTGTATTTCCCTGATGGCGAAGGATGTTGAACATTTCTTTAATTGTTTCTCAAGCATTTGAGATTCCTCTGTTGAGAATTCTCTGTTTAGATCTGTATTCCATTTTTTAATTGGGTTATTTGGTTTGTTCATGTCTAGTTCCTTGAGTTCTTTCATTATTTTGAAAATTAACCCTCTGTCAGATGTAGGGTTGGTGAAGATCTTTTCCCTTTCTGTAGGCTGCCATTTTGTCCTTTGCCTTCCAGAAGCTTTTCAGTTGTTTCAGTTTCTTGAGGTCCCATTTATTGATTGTTGGTCTTGCTGCCTGTGCTATTGGTGCTCTGTTCAGGAAGTTGTTCCTATTATGAAGATGGCAGATGTCCTTAAAGAGGAAATCAATAAATCCATTAAAGAAATTGAGGAAAAGACAAACAAGAAATGCAGGAGTTAAATAAATCCCTAAAAAAAAAAAAAAAACCAAGAAAAAACAAACAGTTGAAGGAAACAAAGAAAATTGTTCAAGACCTGAAAATGTAAATAGAAATAACAAAGAAAATACAAGATGAGGAAATTCTGAAAATAGAAAATCTAAGTAAGCAAACAGAAACTACAGACAGAAGCATTACCAACAGAATGCAAGAGACGGAAGAGAGAATCTCAGATGTTGAAGCTACAATAGAAGATGTGGATATATTGGTCAAGGAAAGTGTTAAACCTAAAAAAATTCCTGACATAAAACATCCAGGAATCTTGGACACTGTAAAAAGACCATACCTAAGAATAATAGGAATAGAAGAAAAAGAATCCCGGCTCAAAAACCCAGAGAATATATTCAACAAAATCATAGAAGAAAATTTTCCTAACCTAAAGAAGGACATGCCTATAAAGGTACAAGAAGCATACAGAACACCAAACAGATTGGATCAAAAAAGGAAGTCCTCTCGCCACATAATAATCAAAACACTAAACATACAGAAGAAAGAAAGAATATTAAAAGCTGCAAAAGAAAAAGGCCAAATAACATATAAAGGCAGACCTGTTAGCATAGCATTCAACTTCTCGAAGGAAACTCTAAAAGTCAGAAGGGCCTAGGCAGATGTGCTGCAGACTCTAAGAGACAACACATGCCATCCTAAACTACTATGCCCAACAAACCTTTCAATCACCATAGATGGAGAAAACAAGATGTTACATGATAAAATCAAATTTAAACAATATCTATCCACAAATCCAGCTCTACAGAAGGTATTAGAAGAAAAACTCCAACCCAAGGAGATTAACTACACCCATGAAAACACAGGTAATAAATAAACTCACACCAGCAAAACCAAAAGAAGGGAAACACCCCCCCCCACACACACACACACACACACTACCACCATCACCACCACTACCAAAATAACAAACAATCATTGGTCACTGGTAACTCTCAATATCAATGGACTCAATTTCCCAATAAAAAGACACAGGCTAACAGAATGGATATGAAAACAGAACCCATCCTTCTACAGCATACAAGAGACACTCATCAACATCAAAGACATATGTAACATAACCAAACTCATGGGACACAATGAAAGCGTCATGGAACGTTTTCTGTGATTATTTCACCAAAGAAGCTTCTGACTCCTCTGGCATTTTCAAGTACTTCCTGAAGTGACCTGAACATGTGCTCTTTTAATATTGTCCCAAAGTTCCTGTAAGCTTGTTGCTGCTGCTTACTCTGTTTCTGTCTTCCAATTATGTGTGCTCACATAGCCTGCTTTGAGTTCAATTATTCTTCCTTCTGTTTGATGCAGCCTTCTGCTGATGTTTCCTATCACGTTTCAAACTCACCTGGATGAATTTTTCTGCTCAAGACTTTCTGTTTGATTGTTTAATGCGTCTACCTCCTTGTTAAGTTTCTCCATTAGAATGCCATGTTGTTTCTGTGTTTTCCCGGCAGTGTACTGAGCTTCTTTGAAGCAGTTGTTTCAAATTCTCTGTCTGAGAGTTTTGCTGCACTGATTACTACTTGGTCGGTGTGGGGCACCCTGTTTCAAGTATTAGAGAGGGCAATGGCTTCATAAAAGCACTTTCTACTTGTTGGTATGCAGTAAGTCTGGTCATTAAAGGCTTAGGAATTTATTAGGTCTCCCTAGTGTGACTTTTCTGTGCCTATCTTACCAGAAATTCTAAGAAGACTACTTATCAGAGGCCTGCAGTCACTTCCACTGTTTCAGTACTGGATAACATCCAAGACAGATTTGCTGCTAGTCTGCCATTTGTGGGCTATCACTATTCCAATACTAGAGTGCAATCCACTCATACCTAAAAGACACCTGAATCTCTGTAAAACTGAGTCTAGTAAGCTAAGAACAAAGAAGGCTTAGAGATATAAAGTTTTGAGTCTTGGCTATAGACAAAGGGTGCTGTAGGAGGGAGCTGAGAGAAGCACCAGCCAAGAAAGAGTGTGTGCAGAGTGTGTTCATGTTGGTGCTGGCCTACTTCTGTGTTTTCTCCCCCTCCTGCTAGGTCTCACTCCTGGCTTCCACTTTGCAACAAACTTATAGATCCATCTATGAAAACTTAAGAGATAGAACATTTACACAGTGTGTGTGGTGGGGAGACCAAACAAAAACAAACAGGGCTTCAAGCCAAGAAATAGGAAATAGGGAAGTCTCCATTTCCCTGATTGCTCACAGTATTAGGATCTAAGGTGCCATTAGGTGGCCCTTTGAATTGATTACCTAAGGAGTATTGAGGATAAATTTGATTGCAAAAGTGAATAAATGTAGTGCCCTCCACATCAGGTGTCAGATGGAGAGGTTAGAGATTTTCTAAGAGGCATCCCAAGGGGAAATTAGAGGGTATGGGAGACACTTTGCCTAGGATAAGAGAAAAGGAAAATGTCACTGCAGCCTGTAGTTGTGGGCATCCCCAGAACTCAGAGAGGACCAAACAAAGACCAAAGCCATTCAGTGGGTCATCACCACACTCAACGGGGGTCACGGGCTTAGCCTGGCTAAGCCAGTGGAGAGACTCAGGTGCCTTGGTAGCAGGGCTTTCATAGAGTTGAGAAGGTGAAAGAAAACCAAGCTCTAGGGGAAGGGTCTTATCCATAGGAAAGCATCGGGGAATGGGGTCACAAAATCCACAAAGGCCTAAAGGAGCTGTGGGGTTATGGGCAGCTCCAGGAGGAAGGTGGGAGAAGAGGGCAGGAAGGAGCACAGTAGCCTAGTTTGGCTTAAGGAAACTGCAGGGTTGCAGTTCCAAGGGTGGGGAAATAGGGTCAGGTGAAGACGGCCAGCCGTAGCCTTAAAGACCATGGCTGGAGGTACCTCCACCTCCAAGCATACCAGAGGGGTGTTAGACACTCAACAGTCACTTCCTCAGACTCAGGGAAACGTTTACACCAACCAAAGGAAAAGTTTACCTAATTGCTGCTGATGGATGGGGTGCTGAGCAATCAGTGAGCCATAAGGTGAGTCTGTTTTGGGTGGACTGGAGATGAGGGATAGAGTCCCAGTGCAGCTTAGACCATGAGGGGAAACACAGGCACTAGGAGAGCCTATCTGAGTCACGGTACCAAATGTAAGCATTGCAGCTCAGATGGAAATGTATCCTGGCAGCTGGAAGCCAAGGAATACCACAAAGTCACACCACACAACAAACCTCACACAAGAGATTTATTGGGAGGGAAAAAACCAGGAGGGTGGCTGCCTCTGCTCTGGTGAGAAACAGTAGCAAACTGAACAGAATAGAGGGGTTTATATAGAGCTTCTTGGGAAGAGGGTGGAACTTTTCAGGGTGGAGCTTTCCAGGGTAGAGATTGGTGGGATTTCATGTCCAGAGATTGGGCTTTTTACTCTGTAGGATGGGGGCAGGGTCCAGCAGTTAGGGCAGTTAGAGTATTCTGTGGGTGGAACCCGGCAATTAGAGGTCCTTGTGGAAAGAGCCTGGTGTGTGGCTGGAGGGGCTTTCCCTGAAGCCAAGGCAGGTCCAGATTCCTCACCTGTGGTTACTGGCCTGTGACTGGTCAATGCAGGATCTATGGACAGAATCATTGTAGGTGGTTCAGCCTCAGACTCCTATCGTTTTTGGCCACCAATGCTGCTGAGATGTGACCCAGAGCCAAAAACCCACCAAGACCAACATAACATTTAGGTAGAAACAAGGCCAGGCCTGTTCTGGATAGTATACTGCTGAGGTAGACTCATGGGTCCAAAAGCTGTAAAAAGAGACCTAGATCACTTGTGGTCTGTGAGCACAGATCACATTGTTGTAGCTGAAAAAGAAGTCTTACAGACTGAAGCCACTTTTCTTCCCTGAATGTGGAGCTGTATGGAGCCTGTCTCTGGAGGTAGGCATGGGTAGAGAGGATGATGTCAACGCATGGGAATTAGGTCTCGTGAGCCTGGCATTAAGTTCCTAGCAGATTCTGGAACTCTGTCATCCTTTCCTACTCCCAATGAATGGGGTCTTCTGCTATGTTCATGCTACCAAGGATAGGGTAGTGTTGGTAAAGGTAGCTTCTTGTTCACCTGGTAAAGTTTGTGCCTGAGTCTTACAGCTGTGAGACCTACTAAATTTCAGGGGTATACTGTGGTCCATGTCACAGCTGGTCGTAATGCAGGCCAAAGTAGTCATCCATTCCACTAAGACTCAGACCTCTGTCTGGTTTGGGGGGGGGATGGTTCTAGGGTCCTGTGCATGAGAACTGGTTTTGTGCTGGCCATGTTACCCTCACTTGAAGTGGCTGATGGTAGAGACACTACTGCTCATTCAAGCTGATGCTGAGTCACACCTGGGTCTCATAGCCAAAAGGAGCTGCAGTTTCAGGAAGAGGAGTGTGTGTACCCCAGCCCCACTCAAAGGCTGGAAACAATATAGACAAAACACAAGTTTGTTCCATTGACACACGGGCTGCTGCATGGTGACAGGGCAACTGAGAAGCTCCATTTGTGAACTCTGGCCTTCAGTTTCTAACAGACGTTGGGACACACTATGACAGGCCTGGCACTGTTCCAAGACAAAGCCCTGTGCTCTTATTCATGCCCTGCTTCTGAGGAGGTAGAATCCTGCTGACTGATTTGCTAGCTGAAGTTGGAGGAGGGATGGGAAAGCTGTCAGTCAGTGGACGGATGAAAGTCAGGGGCTCAGTCTGCAGGCACCCGCTAGCACAGGGCACACTGGCGTTCATTGCAGGAGGCATAATCCTGACGTTCAGGCTCAAAGCCTAGACTTACTATTTCTGCCTGCCTGAAGCAGGAGACTGCTTGAGGTTGAAGGAGGAGAATGGGAACTTCTTTTTTTTTCTGTCTTCTTCGGTATAAATTTCTATTTGATTTTATTCAAAGCAGGCACTGTGGTCTCCTGTTGATTTCTTTAGCAGTTTTTTTTTTTTTTTGCATGAATAGTTGTTCAACTTGGACTGGATCTTACCCAGTCATCTTGTTCCACTTTCTCTCCTGCTTTTTAAAAGGTTATTTTTTTTATTTTATAAACACGAGTATTTGCCTACATGTATTTATATGCTCCGCTTGCGTGTGTGTGTGTGTGAATGTGCACACGCGTGCTGGTGACTATGGTAGGGCCAGGAGAAGGCATCAGATCTCCTGGAACTGGAATTAAAAGCAGTTGTGAGCCACCCTGTGCATGCTGGGAACCAAATTCCAGTCCTCTGCAAGAATAGCAGGTGTTCTTAAATACCGAGCCATGTCTCCAGGACCACAATGTTGTATTTTAAAAAAACGTCAGGGCAGCAGGAAGGATGTATGTCACTGTATGTCACTCCACACAACAGGGCCCACATGAGAAGTTTATTGAGGGGAGGGGAGAGAAGGGACAGAGAAGGGGCAGAGACCAGTCCCTGGGAAGAAGAGTGGAGATGGGAGGTATACAAGGCCCTCCTTTTCTAAGGAAACATAGCGAATGCACACAGGAGGTGCTCCTAGTGGCTGCAGCTGAGGTATATCCTGTCAGGACCCTAAGGGCAGGCCAGTACAGATGCCTGAATGCTAACACACGGGGCTTTTAAAAAATCAGTTCCATACTAGTGGTATTTTTTTGTTTCTTTGCATATTTTCTGTTATCAAAACTATTATTGATGAATAATATTTTTACTTTATAATATCTCCTTGTTCTCTTATTGTTCCTCTTATTTTTCCTTATTGAGCACAAGAGTAGTTCTCAATTTACAGGCAGAGCTTAATACTAAATTAGCTGTGACGCATGCTCCCAGAACAAAGATGATAGAAAGAAATATGTAGTGAAAATGGCGTTCTCTCTCATCTGGTTCCCAGTCCTGGAGACCTGGCAGTTGTAGATGTTTAATGTATTCTTCCAGAGACACATCATGCCTTAAAGACAGGCATAGTCTTTAAATATATTCCCAATTACCTTTGAAAATGTAATCTGCGTTTTGCTTTTATTATTCTTGACATTTTCATATACTCACATAATCTATTTTGATGTTCCTTTTTTTATGTCCTTGTCTTTTCTAAATCATTTGATTTTTATTGGGGATCACATAGTGTCCTTATTGTGGACTTCCCACTTCAAGTCTCTGGTCTTATTCATATACTGTACTATCCACTCCTTTGTAAAAATGGACTGTGCTAGTTTTTCTAGGTTCCCCGTACAAATTTTCTTGTGTGGCTTGTGTATGTGTCAGTTCTTGCCTGTTCTCATCCAGTGTAGAAAAGCCGTATCTCCACACATGGGAATGGTGTAGAGAGAGTGGTGGGGTCAACACAGTGCTTATTCAGAATAGGGTAGAGAGCTAGTCTATATGCTGGAAACGAATTAGTCCACCCAGGAGCCTCACTTCTCCTCAAGCAATTTGTCCTGTCTTCCAGTTAATGGCATGATTTCTTTCTCCCTTCCCACAGCCACATCTACCCCTGAAGTTCCATTTACAGACCCTGTGAGTGTTTCCTGGCAGCTTAGATTCCTCCATGCATGGCCTTGTTTGTATTTGCATAGGAGCATTTAGGACACAGCTTTGGCAACATCATTGTAGTCCAAACATCTCTCTTCTTGTAGTGGTTCACACAGTATACAGTCCTTGGGAAACGTTCTGGACATCGGTAGTTCAGCTGAGGCAAACACTCAGCCTATCTGCCATGACACTTGTTTCTAGTTAAAGTAAAATGATTTCCCATGCTAGGGGTTGGTGTCTACAGAAAGACACTTTCTAATGAAAGGGGATTGTCAATCTGTCCTCAGTGCTTTAGATGCATGTTTTAGGGGAGCCTTGGGACAGGAAATGCTATTTTTATCCATTTGTTTCTGCATACCTCCCCACTCTCCATCTGTAGAACTGGTATTTTCACATGAGACACCTGGCAGTCCTGTCTGTTCCAAGACTGCTCATTAATAACAAGAGGCTAAATGAACCCCAAGTATCATTCCCTCTTTACAAATCCAGTATCTTCCAGTGGTTTCAGCACTTAGCATTATGGTGGCTTTATCTCCTGGGGCAATTTCTCATTTCCTATTTTGAGGTATGTTGTTCCCTTCTTCTGACAGAAGGAAGTTAGTCATCTGGCTTCTAGCAACACTATAAAATTAGAAGAAAAAACTTTAGAAGTTGCAAAACATATGATTAACAGTAATGCTGTGGCCTTATTCAGTTACAGGATGTCACGCTGTTCACCCATTCACACATGCTTATTGATTTAATGTTTGTAAATTTAGCTCTCCTCAGTCTCAGCTGATGTGTGGGGACATATACCAAGCAGACTGATATTTACGCCATAAGTGAGAAATAACTCGATAATTTATGAGTGGTGAAAACCCAAAGATGAGCAGGTTTTCCCCCAGAGAAAGAACACACACACACACACACACACACACACACACACACACACACACACACTTTAGACAACTCTTCCTTGGCACTTTCATTTTAAGAAAGTGCACACTTTCTGATTGAGTTGGAGAAGGGGGAAATATAAGCCTATATTTCCCTTTATGAACATTCTCTGAGAGAAATGTGTTTGGGTAATGGACTGCTTTTCTTTCCTTTTGTCTACATCTGCACAGAGGCTGAGCCCATGCTGATAAGGACATGCAAAAGCCTATTTATTGCCTGTGTGCTGGCTCTCTGGGGCTGCTAAGTGGCTGAGGGAACAGCTGCCATGCTGAGGGAACAGCTTGTGAACTGTTTTGACAGTGTCCAGAGTGCACTTCTCTTTCTTCACACCTCTGTATTTGGTAACAGAGTTCTCTGTATTTTTCTCTTAAGTCAAGGAAGTAGGTTGGCTATAGAAGGCCAAAATTCTTTCAGTGAAGAGAATTATGTACAAATCAGAGAAGAAAGGTTAAGGAAGAAAATTGCTTGAATGTCTGCTTGGAATAGCATTTCAACCAAGACTTCAAAGCAGATGTTTGCTTAAGTGGTTAATGGTTTGGGTGATATCTAATCCCACCATAAAACATGTGTGAAGCCTATATGCCAGTTCTTAAAACAGTCAACATAACAGCCATGCATGCATGCTCACAAACTGCTCATCTCAGATATACATGCTTCATGTGTCCCCTGAGAATGGGGACCACAAAAGTCAATAAGGAGGAGGCAACTGGTCAGCTCTCCTCCCCCAAACCTTCCCCCTTACCTCCTTCATGTTTGAAGAAGTCTGTAGAGATGCCAGGAACACCTAAGTCAGAAAATTGATCTGGAGAGCAATATAAAATGTTTACCATTCCACAGTAGCATAAATTCTTCTGGAACCAGAGCTTTGCAGCAAAATACAAGCTATTTGACTTTTGTTTTGTTTTGTTTTGGCACCATCCTTCAGAGAGGAGAGAAAGAAAGTCAGGAAGATATCTGAAAGATTGGAAGTGGACAGCATTCACTGGTCCAGAGCTGTTCTGGGGGGGGAAATCTGGCACATGTCACCAAATGGCTTAACAGAAATCCAATACTACCCCTTGGAAATGGGCAATTGTTCTTGGTTGTTAGTTCCAGTGGACAACACTTCCATCAGAACAAATTTCTTAAATGTTTTGTAAACTTGAAATGAATTGTATTAAAGTTTGGTCCTTTTACAAAAGATTTTTAAGAAAGTTGCCGCCTCAGCTCACCAAGATAAACTCCTTCCCAACTCTGAGTCCTTATGAAGATGCTGTGTGACAATACCCAGCTAAGAAGCCCCAGTGCTCACTGGGAGCCTGTGAGTAGTCACAGGACCTACCCCTGTTTGAGAAAGTCAGTGAGTGTCCATCATTCTTCAGTCCTGGGTTTAATATTTGCTCAGCAGCTTTTCTTTAAAAACAAATGTTTCTCATGTGTATGTGTGAGTATTTCATGAATGTATGTACATCATGTGTGTGCCTGGTGCCCATGGACAACAGAAGAGGGCATCAGATTCCTTGGAAATGGAGTTACAGGGGTTGTGAGCTGCTATACGGGGGCTGGGCTCTGAACCCAGGCCCTCTGCCACAGTGGCGAGTGCTCCTAAGTGGTTAGCCACCACTAATACCTCTTTTTCATTAAGTTTTCTTTGTTCTTGAGAATTTCATACATGTATCAATGAATATAATCATGTTAAATCCATTTCTATTTTATTTATTTATTTTGTGCATATATATTTTTAGGCACACACATGTCACAACGTGCATGCAGAGATCAGAGGACAGCTCATGGGTTCTCTCCTTCCACCAGGGAACTCAAGCTGAGGTCAGGCCTAGTGGATGCAGTGCCTACTGAGAATCTCACTCTCCCTAGAAACTGTTTCTTTTCTAAAGAATATTTGACCAAGTTTAAGAGGTTGAAAATAGATGTGCTTTCTGTTTTCAAACATAAAAAACATGACTTCTTGTATTTCCTTTGTTTTAAAACTGAACAATTGCTGTGTTAGGTGTGTGTGTGTGTGTGTGTGTGTGTGTGTGTGTGTGTGTGTGTGTGTTTGTACAGTTCTACAGCACATAGCAAATTTTTCAAGCAATGGACTGTGCATAAAACAGTGATCCTATAATGTTATATAATCTACTGACATTGGGACCCATCTTAGTTTATGAATAATGGCAAAAATCACATAACAATGCAGTTCTCAGAATGAACACTTGCCATTAAGCAATACAAGATTGTAACAAAATGTCACAAACAAAGCAGTTTAAAACATAAATTTATTTTTCTGACAGTTCCTATGAATTAGGAGTCTGCTGTGGCTTGGGTGGTTTTCCCAGCAGCATGTTAGCAAGTTGCAGCCCCATCTGCAGACTCATCTGAAGAAAGATCTGCTCCCAAGTTCCTGGATATTGACTCCAGAAAGTATATGCTTGGGCTCGATAACTACTGTCACCCTTTCTTGTTGTTCTCAGATCTTATATATTACTTTCACATTCTTGCCAGGCAGACACTTGCTGTCTCTTCGTAAAATAGGACTAATCCCTTCTCCTCTTCCTGGTGTGTGATTGGGTGCCAACCCACTAGGCTGATGGCAGAGCCACAGATTTGTCTGACACTGCCTTCCCAGTTCTGGGTTACAATATATACACTGTCTGGACTTTTACTTGGGTACTGGGGACTGAACTCAAGTCCTCGCGACTGTAAAACAGGCTCTTTATCAGTTAAGCCATCTGTCTCTCCAGCTCCCCTGTTAAGTCCTGAACAGTCCCTGTTAAGGACTCAACTGAGAAGGTCAAGCCTGCCTAGGATAATAATTTTTTGATCAACTCAAAGTCACTAATTAGGGACTTCAATTATACCTGTAAAATTCCTTTGCTATAATGCATCCTACTGATTGGTGCAGCACTGGGGGTTGATTGAGATCATGGCATCTGCTCAGAATTATACCCACCACATTCTCTGCCCACCACATTACATTTGGTTCATCTCTTCTCCATCTTTACTATATAGGCAACTAAAAAGTCCTATGTATCAATATCAGCCCCCTACATGGACACTTTCCCAGCTAAATCATCCATTAATTACATTTTCTAGTCTTCTGTTATATAAGAAGTGCCCCATAATGCCTTTTTAAGGTCCTTTGTGACAACTCATTGGGACATTTTATACTTTTGATAACACTGTTCTCAAAGCCCTGCAGGTTTTCACAGGCATTCTCTTTGTGTCTCCCCCAGCTTCTGTCAACCACAGGTCCCAACACTGATGATGCACACTAGGGCTTTCTGATGGCAATAGTATTAACTGAAGACATAAGTGTTGAAATTCAAAGCAGTATGGCAAGCATTCTACAAGGTAGTGAATTCAAGCAACAATCATATTTAGCTTACACATCTGTCCTAATCCCAAACATAGGTCTGTGTTAGCTGAACAATTACTCTGATAAGATGAGATAGTCCTCTTAGCTTAAATGCATGAGCTAAGAGTTCTCAAAAAAAAAGCCACAGAAAATTAGTTGTCTAATTGGACCAAGCTACCCCTTTGACATCCAGAAAACCTGGAATACACGTTTACACATTAAGAGTTTTAACATGTGGAGTAAATACTTTAGTGAGAGAAACGAAACCTCAGAGGTAAGTCTGGCTTTGGTTCTTTGAAAAGAGATGGTATTCTTCAAAACAGTATTGGGAAGCTGAGCACAATTTTTATTTTATTTATTGGTTTATTTCTATGTGTGTATGTGTATGTACGTGGTTGGGGGTTACACATGTGTGTGCAAGTACACATACACATGTCTATTCATGATGACATAGGAATACAAACTTGAATGGTGTTTATCAAGTACCATCTACATTTTGTTTGAGACAGAGTCTCTCATTGCCTTGGAACTTTGCAGGTTAGGTTAGTCAGCCAGCAACCTCTGGGAATCTGTCCATCTCATCATTACTGGGATTTCAAACATGCACCAGCACTTCCTGCTTTTCTTGTGGGTTCTGTGGATCCAAACTCAGGTCCTCATGCTTGCCAGACAAGTGCTTTACTAACTGGGCCGTCTTCCCTGCCACTAAACAGAACACTAAGTGCAAATCTGGAGTGTAAAAACTAAGTGTGCAGCTTGTCAAGGAGGAAGAATAAGTCTTGGAAGTGAGTTGATGCCCCAAAGGGACACACAGAAGTGGCAATGGAAACTAAACACAGACTCGCCCTGTCACGGGCTGAGACCCAGCCCTAAGCCATCCAGTTCCTGCCAAGAAGTCCGCCTGGCAGCTCTAGCTCAGCCCAACTTCCAGAAGTAAAAGAGAGTGCTTTTTAAGGTGCACGCACTCCCCGGGGCTTCGGCTTCTCTCCAATTTCACAGGCAGTATCTAACAATGAAACTGTATATTTGAGAAAATAAGACTAAACTGGAATCCAAGATAAGAAAACTTAGGCTAGATGTTTGTTTATTGTCTCATTGTATCAATCAACTTTTCTTTTTTAAGTTTTGAGACCAAGTCTCTATGTAGTCCCAGTTGACCTGGAACTTTCTATATAGACCAGGCTAGCCTAGAACCTGGAGATTTGCTGGCTTCTGCCTCTCAAGTGTGCACCCTCACACCTGGTGCAGTGACCTTTTCTCGTTACTGTGATGGTGCACTTGACAGAAGCAGCTCAAGGTTCGGGGGATTTCGGTTCATTAGAGAGGAGAAGGCACAGCTCCAGAAATGACTACATCAAGGGGCTTGTGCAACTGCTTTTCCTTACATCATGGCCATTAGGGAATAGAAAACCAGAGCAGAAGCTGGGCCTGGCTATAGCCCTCAAAAGCCCACCCTCAGGAGTTCACCTCCACCAGCAAGTCCCACAACCTCCCACAACAGTGTGGTCATCTGAGAAGCAGGTATTCAAACACAGACTGTGGGACACTTCAGACCTCAGCCATGCTGATCATGGTTCTCAGCTATAACCTTAAATCATTAAAGGGACTAAATGAACAAAGGGCAAACGTGAGCAGAAAAACAAAAATTTACAAGAATAAAACAGATAGTCTAGGCTGGTAAATCCTCATCATAAAAAGTGGTACTAAATATTCAGTGAAGAACACGAGTGGCCTGGTTGTCATATGTACAGCACCCCACCCTACATAACTGAGACATCACATGTCCATATGCTGCTTTAACAAACTTCGTATGGTCAAAATTAGAGAGCACGTTCTCTGACTACAGTGGGATTAACTAGACGTCAACAGCAGTACTCTGTAGCTACAGTTTTCCTGCCTGGCCCACAGTCAGGACAATTCTCTGTCACCCGCCAGTCCCACAGCTGCTCAAACTCAACCAAGTAAACACAGAGACTTATATTGCTTACAAACTGTATGGCCTAATGGCTTCTTGCTAAATGTTCTTATATCTTAAATTAATCCATTTCTATAAATCTATACCTTGCCACATGGCTCATGGCTTACCGGCATCTTCACATGCTGCTTCTCATGGTGGCAGCTGGCAATGTCTCTCTCAGCCTTCCACTTCCCAGAATTCTCCTCTCTCCTTGTCCCGCCTATACTTCCTGCCTGGCCACTGGCCAATCAGTGTTTTATTTATACAGAACGATATCCACAGCAGTACTCCCTCTCAAATAACTAGAAAATTCCCATCTGTTTGCACATCTCTTTAAAATACTTATAGTCCAGAAGAAATGATAGTGGAAATTAGAAGACACTGAACTGAATAATAATGGAAATATAATGCATAATACATTTTATGTCATGAAAATAAAGTAGTACTTAAAGAGAAATACAAGTAATCCATTGTCTCAAGAAAAACAAAAGCTACTATCACAGATCTTATTGACAGTAAAAAAAAAGATGAAAAAGAAAAAAGATGAGGGTATCCGAACTATGAAAATAGATTTGAAATTTTAGGTAAAATGGAAAACTTCTAGAACATATTTATTACAATTGATATGAAAAGGCACAAATTAATCAACTGATGCTAAATTTATGGAAATAAAAAGGGTTTGTGAGAGTTGAGATAACCTTGGAGAAAGGGATAGGGTTGGAAGAGTCATGGCTGACTATCAAAGCTTGCTCTAAAGTCAACACAATCACACAGGTACTGTTGACACAAGACCTGACCAATAGAGAGAAAGAAAAGAATAGGATACAGCACAGGACCTACCCACACGAAGACATTTGATTTGAGTGAAAGGTGGGTCAGTTGGCTATTCACATGAGAGAAAACTGAAACATTGGACTAATATTTCACTGCTCCCAGATAGGAGTAGTGAGTGTATTAGGCATTGTGGACCCCTGAAGTGAATGCACATTTATTATTTTAGACTATTAATTCAAGCTGACCTGGCATGTATGCCTAATTTAAAACAAATTAGATTTCCTTGTACAAATAATATCTTTGTTTAAAGATTTTAAAGAATTGTTGTTCTTTTAAGAAAATTGCTGAGCCCATTTACATCTAGATTCTGTACTTGGAGCAAAGTTTTTAGATTATGCAAAACTGTGCCATAATTTGCATATGTATACATTTTAAACTCTTATAATAACATAGATAATGTTTATGAAGATTTTTGTTCCAGGCACTGAACTAAATTTTTTATAAAATACAGATCTTGTTATTATCTCCTTTTATAGAATATGATAGCTTACCCAAAATTAGGCAACCAGACAATGTTGCAGCCACAAACCAGCTCAGGATTTTTATTTCAAACTCTATGCTCACAACAATTGCAATGAAAAACCAAATTAGAAACAAGAAAAAATTATTTAAATATTGTAAAATAACAAAATGAAAAAAATCCAAAACTTTCTTTTCTCAATAAGGTTTAAAAAATAAATCAATCTCTCTGTCTTTCTGTCTCTTTCTTTTGGAAAGGAGTAAAAATTTTGCAAGTGGGATTTTTTTTTTCATGATAACCCTCTTCTGTCAGGTAAGCAATGACCTTAAAAGTCAATATTTACTATCATTGATTGAAATCAGAACATACAGCAAGTCCAACTGAGAAAGGAAGTTCTCCTATATCAAAGAACTTTGATGCAGATAAAGAAGAAAATGATTAATCCTGACAGAAGCAGAACTTTGGTCCCATGATTACCCTCTGACAAACAAGCTGAGACTCCAGGAGTCCTGTCCATCCATCCACAGTTCTCCCTGTGCTTACAAAACCTCGTTGGTCTCTGTGGACTGGATGGCTTCTGCTCAGATGTCTCACAGTTCCCCACATTTTCTGTTCACTAAATCCACAAAAGCCAAGCTCCATGTAGTTTTAGCCAGAAAATATTATCTCATCTCCAAAACATGTATTTTGATTAACTTCCCCTAAAAACAGCAGGAGAGTTTATGGATAAATACACCAGATACTATTACAAAAGAGAAGGGATGATTTTTCACTACTTAAGAAATGTACACTACTTTCCTTTTGCCTCTCCTAGAAGCATTTGCTCATTTCCTAAAAGCACTATTAAAGAAATCTGAGCTAATGAACTCTACATGAATAAAAATGATGTCAATTTTCTATAATGAACATTTAGGGTTGATGACCACCAGTTTCATTTATTGGTGGTATGACATGAGCTACTGTAAGATCTGATTTTGTAGAAACAATGAGAAATGATAAACAAGGTCTTCTTCCAAGAGGTATGATATCCATCAACCCATAAACAGATTTAATCTAACCTCATCTTGTAGTGTCTCAGAGGGAAGTGGAAATAGGAATACATATAGTTAGACCCACATGTCCTGGATCTGAGTCCTGACACAAGCACCTATTAGCTGTGCAATCTTGGACCACCTTGAGTTTTACTTTCCTGTCTGCAATGTATGAATAAAAACAATACCTATTCCTCAGAACTGCTGAGAGGATGAGTTTTGCACTTTTTAAAAATCTAGTTATTATTTAATTATTCTCATGGTGATTAGATAGATTAATTATCCCAGATATATGTCACTGTTGTTTAAAACAGGATAAAAAGTATCTTGTAGATAAGAAATCCCAACAGTAACGTTTGCAATATGTCTTAGTTAATTCCATTCAACCTCAAGGCCTTTTACAAGTACTTCCTACGTATAGGATCTATAATTGCCAGAATTTATCAAAAGGACATCTAGTATATTGCCCCAAATTTTCTAACATACTGTAATTGCTGTGTGGTTCTTCCTTGTGTTTACTTTCTCATTTTTCTTTTTAGTTATCACTTAAAGTTTGAGCAAGACAGTGAGTTACTTCAGCATAGACAATTCATACAACAGTTCCTTGAGTCCTTCCTTATAATGACTTTTTCTTTTATTGTTTCAGCTAAGGCTGAAACCTTTCCATGCACACACTTATAGACTAGTAGCCAAAAGCTGTCAAAGGGCAACAATCTCCTAGTGGCTACATTAGAATGTTCACTGGAATGCTGAAGTATGAAGTAGGTCTAAGCTGAGAAGGTAGCCGCAAACCTTCCTGAATGCAGACAGAAAAAATCCAGATAGTGATTTTTTCTTAGGGAAGACAGACTGAATGACTTCTGAGAGTTGACCTTGTTCATTATCAGTCCATTAAACAACGGCAGTTAGGAGGATGTCCTGGGCAAATAATTGTTGTCAGTGCTAACCAAAGATAAATATTTGTTGAGCAACCATGTTTAATTACAGAACCAAGCAATCCTACTCATGCTTTTCTTTGCCTAACCAAGTGTCAGACAAGCTGAAGAAGAGCTCAGAACTGGCTTCATACCTTAATAATTTTTGTAATAAACTCTTTGAGAAGAAGTGACTATCTTTGGAATAGGGCAGGTGAAGAACTATGTTTTCAGGTTGTAAATGAGGATAGGCTGGTAGGACAACTTCTAGTTCTGTTATCTTCCCAGCATTGTCCTCAGCATAGCACTGCCTCCTCTCTTCCTGCTGCAGGACTTGTAGGCTATATCCTGGAAACTCGTGAAGAGCAGAGGTAAAGAGCAGCTGGAAGTGCAGGTGGACTAACATGCACTTGGGCATCTTGCTCCTCTTTAGACTCTTCCATAGCTGAATACTGACAACATCCTGCATCTGTCTCATCCTAGCTTCTTCTGGAGAGAGCGGCTGAACTCCAGAATATAGAAGGGGATGAAGGAGTATCTGAGTTCCTTGATACAAGGGACTCTTCATCATGAGGCATTTCCCCAAAACATGTAGTATAGCTTTCCTCATCTCTAACCTCACTTGGGGAAGCACCAGCCTGAGCCTGACAATCTTTTGCTCTTCTCTCCAAGAAGATCTTATTAACTGAATCTACTAGTCAGGATCCCAGTGGGAATCAGTGCAATATTGAAATGGACAATTTGAGGAAGTGAATTATAAGACTATTTTCAGATTTGTGGCTAGCATGTTACAATATCTAAAATGGGATGAAAGTGGTATCAACATCACAAGGATAAAGCCCTTGCAGAAAGCTGTCTGGATGGTGATGCTGATCTAGAGACAAGGGCACATCTGATAGCACAGGAGGAGGAGCAAGGGACAGGTGCTCCTGATCTCACCCACTTCCTGGTTGACAGTCTCTGCCTAGGGCTTCCTAGTGGCTGAGCCCAGTAGGAAGACTAAGGGCAAAGAAACCTGTGATGGTGCATGTAGAGGTCAGCCTTCAAGCACTGAGCAGGTACAAGAGGTTACAGAGAGCTTCTGGGGGGCATCCAGAAGGCTTCCCAACTATCAAGTCAGAAGATGATCCCAACCATGAATAATGATGATCTTGTGAGCTAAAACACTACAAAATAAAGATAAACAGAGAATATTCATAAAAAATATGATTAGAGAAATATATTAAAACGTTAAATCAACAGACAAGTAAATGAATTTCAAAGTTACAAGAAGGAATATTTGAAATGTGAGGCAGAAAAAGGCTATTCTGAAAACCAAGCCAATAGGACATTTACAAGATAGAATAATAGAACTCAATGGGCCACATAGCAGAATTGAGCATGCCCAAGAACACATTAGTGAGCTTGAAGAACACATCCTGGGACCCTTGTATTGAAAGATTTCCTGTGTCCTACCAGGTCCACAGCTGCTCAGACCCAAGTAAACACACAGAGGCTTATATTAATTAAAACTGCTTGGCCATTAGCTCAGGCTTACTACTGACTAGCTCTTACAATTAAATTCAGCCCATTTCTGCTAATCTATATGTTGCCACATGTTCCATGGCTTTACCTGTGTGTCATTACATGCTGCTCCCTGGATGGTGGACTGGCATCTACTCACTCAGCCTTCTTCTTCCCAGAATTCTCCTTGTCTCCTTATCCTGCCTATACTTCCTGCCTGGCTACTGGCCAACCAGCATTTTATTTATCAACCAATCAGAAGAACATATTTGCAGCATACAGAGCACCATCACCCATCATTTCTCCTTTTCTTTCTATTTAAAAGGAAGGTTTTAACTTCAACATAGTAAAATTACATATAATAGAGCAGTTTTCAAGCAAGAATTACAGTTACAATATCTAGTCTATTTGTATTTTGTAAAATTAAAGAAAATATTTTATCTATCCTATATTTGTGAGTCTAAAGTTTTATATCTACCTTTTCTCTTATCATAACCAAGGAAAACCATAACTATCTAGTCTTCAACTACATCAAAGACCCCAGAAGGATATAACATTATCCAAGTAAACAGGAAGAGCATTGTAAGCAACTTCCAAAAAATCTAGAATGACAGAGACAGCTGGATGCCTGGACAGTCACCTAAAGTTCTTTTGTAATGTTGGGGCATCCATGTTCAGCCCATAGGCCTAGAGTCTCTCAGTCACTTCTCTCTGTGTCCTGTAGAATGTCTGGCAGTTTCTTCTGAGAAGCAGGAACTTGAAGGACCATTTTGCCTTGCAAAGTTCAATGGTCCCTTTCATATGGTTCCTGCATGTTCAGTCAATACAACATTTTGTCAAGCAGTCTGGGCAAGAACAGTTTCTTGCCCAAGTGGCTATTTTTGCCAAGAAGAAGATAAACTCCATATAGAGTGTCTTTGATGCCCATCTTTCTCTTTGAAGTAAGTTGGTGCTGCCAAGAGCAGATGTGTCTCATTGTCCAGAAAGTCTAAGTTTCTAAAACATTTTAAATGCCATATTCTGTAGGTCTTTGAAGTATTTGAAGATTACCTACCTAATTGAATTATATCTATGTATACCTAGAAAACTTAACATGACTATAAATTTGACTATCATAGAAGACTAATTATTAACCTGTATTTCTTAATTATCCCTTACAATTTCAAATGAGTTGCACAAACATAATACCTTAAACAAGAGTAGAAATATACATACATAATAACAAAATTAACTTTAAATTTGTATCAATAAACTAAAATCTATACCATTGTAAAACACTTTAAACAAGTTGCTCTTTAAAAGTAGGTTCAACAATCTGCCGTTTTATCCTATCATATCTATATCCTACATTTCCATATCATATCCCCTTTTCTTCTTTTAGAAAGGTATTGACTATGACCAATAACAATTTGTAACCAACAATCTAAACAAAGACAAACATCCATAATCCATTTTTGGGAATGTGGGCATAGTTTTTTAGGCTACTTCCTGCTGATAAAGAGCACTGGTAGTCTTATGGGGACATAAAGAAAATTTTAGGATTATGGTCAAGTTGTGACTGGAGTAGTCTGTGAGGCTCTATTCTCTGAGACAGTTGCCTTGTAGCTGTTCTGAATGTTGGATTATCTGGAGAGCTCTCAGGGGGTCTTGGCTGGTCAAACCATATTAGCCTGGAAGCAATCCACAGGCTCTCATCTTCTGTGGAAACAAAAGGAGAATCTCTTTTCCAAAGCAACATAGCCATAGGAATAAATTTTGAAATCAAGATCCCTTTAATATATACATATTGATTTAACTCAACAGTTTTTACAATTAAATGTCTCTCTGCAGTTAAAAATCCCAAAGACAATATGATCCAAACTGTGTGATTGCCATCTTTACATGGCTTATTTTTTATATTACTTTTACTTTCTCTTTAAAGACTTTATTTTTAAAAACTTTTCATTTCTTTATATAACTGTCTATATTCCTTTTCCTCTCTCTTCCAAGCCTACGTACATTTTTATATACATTGTAAATTATTTAGGGTTTATCATATCTGAATCTGTCTTACTTTGAATCTATAATCCTTTTCTGGCCAAGAGAGACTTTGGTAAACTGTGTGGCTAGAACCAAGGCAGTAGCCTGGCTGCTGGCTCTGCCCATCTAAGCATTCCAACATGGCAGTGGTAAGTTTACTGCCAGCTTTGGAGGAACCACGCTCTGCCGACTCTGGGAGGCATTGGGTCTATGCTTCCATCCAGCAGGTTGTAGCCCAGAAACCTCTTTTATATCTACCATGCACCATGATGCACGGCTTGCAGAAACCTCTGTGTAATTCGGTGGGAATCCGCCATGCTATAGATCAAGCCAGAACACTAGGAACCCGCCATAGAGTAGCTCAAGCCCGCATGTTGCAGTGTCTCACCGCCCACATGAGACAGGAACCTGTTTTGGCTCCATTTAGAATTGATTATTAAGTATTTTCAGGTTTTAGGTGGAAACTTGAGCCATTGGATGCCAAATGTAGATGAATTTCTACAATGGTCTTATTAAATAAAAAACACGGAGCCAAATATAGGGCTGAAAGCCTTAGATCAGGCAGATAGGGAAAGCCACCAGCCAACCTTACCTCACCAACTCAGCAGCTTCCAAATTTGAGTTACTTCCTGTCTACCCACACCTTTATTGCCTTGCTGTTCTGCCCTCTCATTGGCTATCTTAGCCCAGCTACCTCACTTCCTCTTCCTACACAGTTCTATCACTTTCTGTCTGTCTGTACAGGCCTCCAGGCCTCTATGGTTGGTACTGGGATTAAAGGCATGTGTCACCACAGTTGGCTCTGTTCCCTAGTGTGGCCTTGAACTCACAGAGCCCCTGCCTGCTAAGTGATAGGATTAAGGGCGTGTGCTGCCTGACTTTTGTGTTTACTTAAAACAGCTTGCTGTTTCCTCTGATCTCCAGGCAAGCTTTATTAAAGCACAAATAAAATATCATCACATTTCAGCACAAACAAAATATCACCACAGACCCTCCTTGAAGATTCCACGAAAGGACAAAGGGGCCAAGAGTAAACAGCATCTAGCTGTGAGAGAAAGGTGAGAACCATCTGGTAGGAGCCATAGATTCAGATAAAGATGAAATAGAACAAGAGAAAAGATTAAGACTTTCTAGAACTGAAGACATTCATGGAAAAGATTTATTGTGCTGAATACAACACAAAAGAATAATGCAAAGAAGAAGGAGAAGGAGAAAAAGAAAAAAAGGCAGCGGCAGCACTCTAAATGTAATCTGGTGAAAATTTCAGACATCAAAAGAAAGGAAAATCAGATTTTGTGAAGAGTAAAACTAAAAAGAAGACAGATACACACTTTCTTTAAAGAACTGAAAGGAAACAAGGTTTGACTTTGAATTTGATAACCAAATAATCAATCATTTAAATGTAACAATGTATCAAATGGTCTTGTGCCTGTACCTCTCAGAGACACTGGCAGTCTGTCCTCCAACAGAAAGCCAAACAAATAGAGGGAGATGTGACAAGAACACAGGAAAGTTGACTTTTGTTTAGTTAGACTGGATCATGACAAAGGACAAAATTATGTCACGATTATCCAGGGGTAACATAGTAGTGAGGAAAGGTCATCTGAGGAGTCATCAAGGGGAAGGTATTGATAGTGCATCTTCTTAGTTCTTAGGGAGGAAATGTAATCTATGTCATCTTTAGATATCAATATAAGCATGACTAAGGATTTACTAAATTAGCATTAACTATTGTAAGACCAGAAAAAGACATTCATGATTCACACACAAAGAGAAAATAATAATTTACCCCATAGATGATAGGAAGCCAATTACCAAAAAAAAAGCCACATTAAAAAATTTGGGCATCAGGGCGCCAGTTCTATGTGATCCAGTCACATCACTTCTAGGTATATGCCCCCAAGAGCCTGAGTCAGCTTTCTAAGGACACATTTGTATCCCTGAGGTTAATTTTTCTGTGTGTGTGTGCCTAGATATGCACTTGTTCACTGTACAGAGGACAGATGACAGCCTTGGGTGTCATTGCACAGAGCTATTTTTTGGGGACAAGATCTCTTACTGACCAAGGCTAACTAGCCACTTTGGTTAGAATAGCTGGTGAGCAAGCCCCAGGGACCCTGTTGTTTCTCCCCTTAGAGCTGGAGTTACAAGTATGCACCACTGTCACCAGCATTGTATGCAGGCTGTGGAGGTGGAACTGGAGTCTTCATGCTTGTAAGGCATGCACTTTATCAGCTGTGTTGTAGCTCTCTAGCTATTATACCCAACTGTCTTATAGGCTGTTCACAATAGCCAAATTTTGGAATCAGCCTATCAATAGATGAAGGGATATGGTGGATACACACAATGATGTTCTACTCAACCATAAGGGAGAATGATGTGTCTTTTTGCAGGAAAGTGGGTAGAACTAGAGATGTCATATTCCAAGAAATAAGCCAGACTTAGAAGAAAAAAATCAGATTTTTTCTCTCATATATGGAATCTAGTGGAGGGAAAAGAAGCTAAATTATTTGGGAGGGGTACTTAGAATGTGGAAAGGGAAGGAAGAGAGAAAGAAAAGAGAAAAGGTGATAAGAAAAATAATAGAGTAAATATGAGCAAAGTGCATTACGTGCATACATGGGAATGCCAAAGGTTTTATTTATCTTTACTCTGGATAATTAATATTGGCTTTAATAAAAAGATATAAAATAGGAGAAACTCATTATAGATATTTAGATTAAACTTTAGAGTAAAATCTAGCAAGAAATTTTATAACTGATGTATTTAAAGTGACCTTACATGTATAGTTAAATGAGAAAAAAAAGATCACTTTGATAAGTACAGAAAAAAGCATTTAATAAAATTCACATGTTTTCTGATGTAGAAGTAATATAAAACAAAACACTATTGCAGAATTATCAGCAATAGATTCACAAATATGTAAGAATTTGACACATATTGGAGTTAATGTCACAATTAATAGGAAAAGGTGGAATTGTGGGCCCTTTCTGCTCTGCCATTCTCTGAATGGCCCAAGAAGGCTGCCAATCAAAAAGTCTGTACATAATTTCTAGGTTTATAATAGAAAAAACTCAAGCGAAGAAAGGTGGTATATTTTACATTTTAAAGACTCTATCCAGGTACTTCATACATATTTTTTTTTTGTGTTCCTTGATGACCCAACCTAACTGTATGGGAACGTGGTCTTTATTAGAAGTGGCAATATGTTCATTTAAACTGGAGATAAATACCTAAAAAACAATAGAATGAGTACTTACAGCTAACTCACTAATACTGATTACAGAAAAAGCTATTTCCAAATTGATTAAAGATCTAAAATTAAGCCGGGCGGTGGTGGCGCACACCTTTAATCCCAGCACTCGGGAGGCAGAGCCAGGTGGATCTCTGTGAGTTCGAGGCCAGCCTGGGCTACCAAGTGAGTTCCAGGAAAGGCGCAAAGCTACACGGAGAAACCCTGTCTCGAAAAACCAAAAAAAAAAAAAAAAAAAAAAAAAAAAAAAAAAAATCTAAAAGTAAGAAGTATAACTATAAGACTAATAAAATGATGTGAAGCTAAGAGATGAAATATGGATGAATGTTTGTGGTATATGAGGGACTGAATTTCACAAACAGACCATAAAAAAAGAAAATCCCAAAAGGAAGATGGGTATATTACAGTCAGATACTGACACTGAATTCAGGAGGTGACAGATGAGAGCAGAAACTTATGTTTAGTTTAGGACACTATGTGTTGAGTTTTCTAGGATGGAGTACACCAGACAGGATTTTTCCCTGAGATCTTAATCTAGCAAAGTATCAATATCTAGACTGAAATCAAGACAAATTTTGCCACATTTGTCAATAAAGACATAGAAGAGGTTACCAAGACAGCCACTGCGAGGCTCAGCAAAGCAATGTTCTTGGTCAGAAATAAGGTCTCCCTAAGAAGTCTGTGGGAGCACCTAGTTCACTCACAAAGTCCGGATAAAGTCAGAAGCAAGCGACTAGCCTGATATACAGAAACCCAGCATTTGACTTCTGAGGCAAGGGCTCAGCTTACATGAAACATCAAAACTGAACCATTCCAGACCCTGTAAGCCTCTTCTATGCCTGTCACTTTGTCCCCTATCCCCACACTTTACCTCTTAGTCCTCCATAATGCTGTCTCAGTCACATAAGGGGAAACTTTCTCAACACCCCCAAAAGAAAATCCCAGACACTGAAGCCTGGCAACGAAAGAATACAGGCTGTACTCAGATCCTTGACCCCATTCTGAGTTGTTGTGAAACTAAATGAACTACAGTGTACTCAGTGGCACACAAATTTGAAGTCAGAAACCAGGGTGTAGCTAGAGTTTTCCTGCCTGGCCCACAGTCAGGACAAATCTCTCTCACCTGCCAGTCCCACAACCACTCAGACCCAACACTAAGTAAGCACAGAGACTTATATTGGTTACAAACTGTATGGCCGTGGCAGGCTTCTTGCTAACTGTTCTTACAGCTTAAATTTCCATAAAGCTATACCTTGTCACATGGCTCGTGGCTTACCAGGATCTTCACATGCGGCTTGTCATGGTGGCGGCTGGCAGTGTCTCTCTCACTCAGCCTTCCACTTCCCAGCTTTATTCTCCTCCTTGTCCCGCCTACACTTCCTGCCTAGCCAATGGCCAATCAGTGTTTTATTTAATGACTAATTAGCAACACATTTGACATACAGAACATCCCACAGCACCAGGGCATCTGTAAAAAGATTAATTGTTGGCGCCTCATGTACTACCTGACTATAAACCCAATTAGTCATCCATTGAACAGCTACTTTTGAGAACCTGTAATGTACAGGCCTGGTGCTATACTCTGGGGATTCATAGATGAATCAATCAGGGATTGGCCCTGATATTCAGTCTAGTGGTAGAAATGAACAAGCTCTCCCACCCCCTTTTTCTTCACAGATGCCCAGAAAGAACTTTAAATGGGAGCTTCTTTCTCAGTGTTTAAGTTGTATTTTATTGTAATCTCTTCAGGGAGTCATGTCTTATCAATTATCTCTAACCACAGAGTGTTGCTCCTTTCTTCCACAGTAAATATTACTGTCCCTGTGTGTTTATTGATTTGTTTTGATCAATTTGTAAAGTTTTCAAATGAGAAACTGAAGTGCAAGGCATAGCTGAGCATTACAGAAGTCATCATCAAAATTAAAACTCAAGCTATGTAAGTAATGAAAGCCTTTAGCTATTGTCCATAGTTTACCTATGTATAAAATGTGGTCAATAATCTTTCCTGATATAGAGATTAGACAAGAAAAAGAAAAAAAGAACATCCAGACCAAGAAACTATCTCTATTTTATAATGTACAGATACCATATTATATACACAAAGTCCTAGGGGATCTATATACAGAAATAAAAACAAATCGATTATAGATAACAAGGTCAGTAAGATTTCAGGATCCAAGGTTAGCTTTCAGAAATTAGCTGTATTTCTATCCACCAATGAATACTTTGAAAAACAAGTCAATGAAATAATCCCACTTACATTAGTATCAGATAAAATAAAATACTTGAGCTCTTATAAGCTAGAAAATACTGTTGATGCAACTTAAAGGAAAGACATTTTGTGTTCATGTATCTCAATACTTGATACTACTAAGAAGGCGAATTGAAGATTCAATTATTTACAAATTCAATACAATGCTTACCAAAACATTAGCTGACTCTAAAGACAATATTGAGGACAAAGTTGGAGAAGGTCCACTTCCCATCTCACACCTTCTAAAACCACATCATGAGGGTAAGTTTAGGCACATAGATGAATAGCATAGGGTTGAAAGAATGACAGACATTCAAGGGGAGGAAAGACTCATCCCCACCCAGCCCGTCTCCTTGCTGCCATGCAGACAGCTCCAGTGTAGTCTACCCTCTCAGACTCACCTCCTGGGTTGCTCCCCTCAGCACCAGCTCCAGCAGCATTCTGCTCTTCCTTTCTCCTGGAAAGATGTTCCTTTTTGCTGGTTCATTATTTTTCAATATTCATTAGTTATACATTTTTAAGCTTTGATTTTAATACAATTTTAACTGTTCATTCATAAAAACAGTGACAGGACAACTGGATAATCACATGTAAAATAATGAAGCTGGGTCCTAACAACATACCATACAGAAAAATTCACACTAAATAGAACTTAAATATTTTAGCTAAAACTATAAAGTTCTTAGAAGAAAATAGAGACTCATTGTGACCTTAAATAAAGCAATAGTCTTTTAGATAGGCCACTAAAGGAATAAATCACAAAAGCAAAAACTTGTTGATTGAATATTATCCAAACTAAAAACTCTACTTTGTGTTTCAAAAGATAACTTCAATGAAGTGAAAATAGAAACCAGGTATCATGATATATATCTGCATTTCCCAACACTTGTGGAAGTGTAAAGTGGGAGGGTCATGAGTTCAATGCCAACCCAAGCCACTTAGAAAGACCCTGACTCAAAATAAAAGTGTGTGTGTTAGAACAGGAGAAAGTTTTCACATCATATCTCTAAAAAGAATCTGATATCCAGAATATATGGAGATATACAAACCACCAATAACATGAAAATTCCCAGCTTCATTAGTCATCAAGGAAATACGAGACCCATGCAACATACTACCACATACATTAGGTTGAATCTGAGGGGAAAAGTTGATAGCTACAATAATTGGTGAAGATGTGGAGAAATTTGAACTAGTTGATATGTAAAGTGCTCAATTGTTTCAGAAAACACTTCAGCAGTTTGTCAAAATTAAGCGTAGCTACCATACATCCCAACAATTCCATTCTTAGGTTCATATTTAAAAATTGAAAGCTTAGATCTATAAAAAACATTGCATGTGAATGTTCATAGTAGAATTATTAATACAAGTCAAAACTGAAATCAACTCAAACATCCAACAGCTGCTCCATGAGTAAGCAAAATGCAGTAGATCCAGTCAATGAAGTATTATGTAGCTACTCAAAGTAAAGAAGTCCTGATCTTACTTATTACAATAGAGATGGTCCTTTAAACTGCTAGGCTAAGCTAAGGAAGCTATACACAAAAGGCTGCATATGATTTTTTTCCCTGTGTGTGGAGTATCTGGAATATGTGTATGCATGGAAATGGAAAGCTGTTTTGTAGGGCTCATAGAGGGAAGAACAGCAAGTAACTTCTAAAAGGTTTGTTTAGGGAGTGGTAAGGTGATCTAGAATGAGCAGTTTGATGTTTTCCTAATGTTACGGATACACTAGAATCCATTGAATTACATAACAGGGTGGATTTTCTGACATGTGAAAAGAAAGAAACATCCTTCCTGCTGTGGTAAATACCAACTTTTCACTCCAGTAGCTCTTGAACTTCATCTATTCTTCCTCTCTCATTCTCCACCATCATGGTGGAGTATAAAACTCTACTATTTGGCAGTATTGGTCAATTTTCTCATCCTTGTGACCAAATATAGAACAAGCAGTGAGGAAAGAAGCATGGGAAGACTGATTGGCTCTCTGAAGGGAATCAGTCCATCATGGCAGGTTGGCATGGGAACACACATGGTCAGAGAAGCTTGTTACCGCTGCTCTCAGCAGACAAGAGAGCAGAGACAGAGAATGCAAGTAGGACCAGAGGTAAATATGGTTTGCCCTGCACAGTGTGTAAGACGAATTGCTAAACGATCTTATTAACAAAAAACCCGGAGCCAGATACTGGGCTGAAAACTGAGCAATCAGGGAAGCAGAAAGAAGCCCGCCACATTCTTACCACTAGGAAATCCTCAGCCAAAGAAAGAGCTACTTCCTGCACCTATATTCTTTCTGTGCCCTGCCATCATCTCACTTCCTCTCTCCACCCAGCTACATCACTTCCTCTTTCTGCCCAGCTCTTTCACTTCCTGCCTGTCTGTACAGACCTCCAGACCTCTATGGTAAACTGGGAATTAAAGGTGTGTGCCACCATACCTGGCTCTGTTCCCAGTGTGGCCTTGAACTTACAGAGATCCACATGAATCTCTGACTCCTGAATGCTAGGATTAAAGGTGTGTGCCATCATTGCCTGACTTCTATGTTTAATATAGTGGCTGGCCATTTCCTCTGATCTCCAGATAAGCTTTGTTGGGGTGCACAAATGAAATATCACCACAACAGTGACTCAATTCACCCAGCCAGGACCCACTTGCCAAAGGTTCCACAACTGCCTCAAACAGCCCCCTCAGCCTGAGGCCAAGAATTCAAATACAGGCAACTATGGTGGACTTTTTACAGTGAGAATGTTAACACCACCCTCTCTCTCCTGTTCCTTATGCATTTCTGCAAGTCAGGGTTCTCTTACCAAAGGCTCCAGCCTGGGAACCAATGAAGCAGACAATTCCTCATGGTGACCCCATCTCCAACTAGACAAATAGGCTGGCTTTAGAAAGGGCAGGGCCAACATTCTTGTACAACAGGGTTTCTGAGTCCTGCTTCCTGAGGTCTGGGATAGCAGTTGCATCCAGGTCTTTTTTTTTTTTTTTTTTTTTTTTTTTTTTTTTTTTTTTTTTTTTTTAATTTTTATTTTGCAATACAATTCAGTTCTACATATCAGCCACAGATTCCCTTGTTCTCCCCCCTCCCGCCCCCCCTCACCTTCCCCCCAGCCCGCCCCCCATTCCAATCTCCTCCAGGGCAAAGCCTTCCCCACAGACTGAGATCAACCTGGTGGACTCAGTCCAGGTAGGTCCAGTCCCCTCCTCCCATGCTGAGCCAAGGGACCCTGCATAGGCCCCAGGTTTCAAACAGCCAACTCATGCAATGAGCACAGGACCCGGTCCCACTGCCTGGATGCCTCCCAAACAGATCAGGCCAATCAACTGTCTCACCCACTCAGAGGGCCTGATCCAGTTGGTGACCCCTCAGCCATTGGTTCATATTTCATGTGTTTCCGTTTGTTTGGCTATTTGTCTCTGTGCTTTATCCGACCTTGGTCTCAACAATTCTCTCTCATATAAACCCTCCTCATTCTCGCTAATTGGACTCCCAGAGATCCACCTGGGGCCTAGTCATGGATCTCTGCCTCCAGGTCCATCAGTAGTTGGATGAGGTTTCTAGCACGACAATTAGGGTGTTTGGCCATCCCATCACCAGAGTAGGTCAGTTCGGATTGTCGCTCGACCATTGCCAGCAGTCTGTTGTGGGGGTATCTTTGTGGATTTCTGTGGGCCTCTCTAGCACTTTGTTTCTTCCTATTCTCATGTGGTCTTCATTTACCATGGTCTCCTATTCCTTGTTCTCCCTCTCTGTTTTTGATCCAGCTGGGATCTCCCACTCACCCAAGCTCTCTTTCCCTCGACCCTCGCCCTTCACTACCCCCACTCCTGTCCAGGCTGTTCATGTAGATCTCATTCCATTTCTCTGTCGTTGGGCGATCCCTGTGTCTTTCTTGGGGTCCTGTTTTCCAGGTAGCCTGCCTGGTGATGTGAGTAGCAGTCCAGTCATCCTTGTTCCACATCTAGTATCCTGTTATGAGTGAGTACATACCATGTTTGTCTTTCTGAGTCTGGGATACCTCACTCAGGATGATTTTTTCTAGATCCATCCATTTGTCTGCAAACCTCATGATGTCATTGTTTTTCTCTGCTGAGTAGTATTCCATTGTGTATATGTACCACATTTTGTTTATCCATTCTTCAGTTGAAGGGCATCTAGGTTGTTTCCATGTTCTGGCTATTACAAACAACGCTGATATGAACATAGCTGAACAAGTGCTCTTGTGGTGTGGTTGAGCATTCCTTGGGTATATGCCCAAGAGTGGTATAGCTGGATCTTGGGGGAGATGGATTCCCAATTTTCTAAGAAATCGCCATATTGATTTCCAAAGTGGTTGTACAAGCTTGCATTCCCACCAGCAGTGGAGGAGAGTTCCCCTAGCTCCACATCCTCTCCAGCATAAGGTGTCTTCAGTGTTTTTGATCTTAGCCATTCTGACAGGCGTAAGGTGGTATCTCAGAGTTGTTTTGATTTGCATTTCCCTGATGATTAGGGATGTTGAGCAATTCCTTAAATGTCTTTCAGCCATTTGAGTTTCCTCTGTTGAGAATTCTCTGTTTAGTTCTATAGCCCATTTCTTAATTGGACTGTTGGGCATTTTGATGTCTAATTTCTTGAGTTCCTTATATATTCTGGATATCAGTCCTCTGTCAGATGTGGGATTGGTGAAGATCTTTTCCCATTCTGTAGGCTGTCGCTTTGCTTTGTTGACCGTTTCCTTTGCCCTACAAAAGCTTCTCAGTTTCAAGAGGTCCCACTGATTGATTGTTTCTCTCAGTGTCTGTGCTACTGGTGTTCTATTTAGAAAGTGGTCTCCTATGCCAATGTGTTCAAGACTACTTCCTACTTTCTCTTCTAGCAGGTTCAGAGTAGCTGGATTTATGTTGAGGTCCTTGATCCACTTGGACTTAAGTTTTGTGCACGGTGATAGATATGGATCTATTTGCAGCCTTCTACATGTTGATATCCAGTTTTGCCAGCACCATTTGTTGAAGATGCTTTCTTTTTTCCATTGTGCACTTTTGGCTTCTTTGTCAAAAATTATTTGTTCATAGGTGTGCGGATTAATATCAGGGTCTTCAATTCGATTCCATTGGTCCACATGTCGGTTTTTATGCCAGTACCAAGCTGTTTTTATTACTGTAGCTCTATAGTACAGCTTGAAGTCAGGGATCGTGATGCCTCCAGAGGTTGTTTTATTGTACAGGATTCTTTTGGCTATCCTGGGTTTTTTGTTTTTCCATATGAAGTTGAGTATTATTCTTTCCAGGTCTGTGAAGAATTGTGTTGGTATTTTGATGGGGATTGCATTGAATCTGTAGATTGCTTTTGGTAAGATTGCCATTTTTACTATGTTAGTTCTGCCTATCCATGAGCATGGGAGATCTTTCCATTTTCTGACATCTTCTTCAATTTCTTTTTTCAGGGACTTAAAGTTCTTGTCATATAGGTCCTTCACTTGCTTGGTTAGTATTACCCCAAGGTATTTTATGTCATTTGTGGCTATAGTAAAGGGTGATGTATCTCTGATTTCCTTCTCCGCTTTTTTGTCCATTGTATATAGGAGGGCTACTGATTTTTTGGAGTTGATCTTGTATCCTGCTATGTTGCTGAAGGTGTTTATAAGCTGTATCAGTTCCTTGGTGGAATCTTTGGGGTTGCTCAAGTATACTATCATGTCATCTGCAAATAGGGAAAGCTTGACTTCTTCCTTTCCAATTTGTATCCCCTTAATCTCCTTATGTTGTCTTATTGCTCTGGCTAGAACTTCAAGTACTATATTGAATAAGTATGGGGAGAGCGGACAGCCTTGCCTCGTTCCTGATTTTAGTGGAATTGCTTTGAGTTTCTCTCCATTTAATTTGATGTTGGCTGTTGGCTTGCTGTAAATTGCCTTTATTATGTTTAGGTATGTTCCCTGTATTCCTGATCGCTCCAAGACCTTTATCATGAAGGGGTGTTGGATTTTGTCAAATGCCTTTTCAGCATCTAGTGAGATGATCATGTGGTTTTTTTCTTTGAGTTTGTTTATATGGTGTATCACATTGACAGACTTTCGTATGTTGAACCATCCTTGCATCCCTGGAATGAATCCTACTTGATCATGGTGGATAATTGTTTTGATGTGTTCTTGGAGTCTGTTTGCCAGTATTTTATTGAGTATTTTTGCATCAATGTTCATGAGGGAGATCGGTCTGTAGTTCTCTTTCTTTGTTGTATCCTTGTTTGGTTTGGGAATCAGGGTAATTGTAGCCTCATAGAAGGAGTTTGGTAATGTTCCTTCTGTTTCTATTGTATGGAACAATTTAGAGAGTATTGGTATTAACTCTTCTTTGAAGATCTGGTAGAATTCTGCACTGAAACCATCTGGTCCTGGGCTTTTTTTGGTTGGGAGACTTTTAATGACTGTTTCTATTTCGTTAGGGGTTATTGGACTATTTAAATAGTTTATCTGGTCTTGATTTAATTTAGGTATGTGGTACCTATCCAGAAAATTATCCATTTCTTTTAGGTTTTCCAGTTTTGTGGAATAGAGGTTTTTGAAGTATGACCTGATGATTCTCTGGATTTCCTCAATGTCTGTTGTTATGTCCCCCTTTTCATTTCTGATTTTGTTGATTTGGATGCTCTCTCTCCGTCTTTTGGTTAGTTTGGATAAGGGCTTGTCTATCTTGTTGATTTTCTCAAAGAACCAACTCTTTGTTTCATTAATTTTTTGTATTGTTCTCTTTGTTTCTATTTTATTGATTTCAGCTCTCACTTTGATAATTTCCTGGCATCTATTTTTCCTGGGAGACTTTGCTTCTTCCTGTTCTAGAACTTTCAGGTGTGCTGTTAAGTCACTAGTGTGAGATTTCTCCAGCTTATTTATGTGGGCGTTTAGTGCTATGAATTTCCCTCTTAGTACTGCTTTCATAGTGTCCCATAGGTTTGGATATGTGGTGTCTTCATTTTCGTTGATCTCTAGGAAGTCTTTAATTTCTTTCTTTATTTCTTCCTTAACCCATTGGTGATTCAGGTGGGTATTGTTCAGTTTCCATGAGATTGTAGGTTTTCTGTAGTTTTTGTTGTTGTTGAAATCCAACTTTAGACCATGGTGGTCTGATAGAACACAGGAGGTTATTCTAATTGTTTTGTATCTGTTTAGATTTGCTTTGTGACCAAGTATGTGGTCAATTTTAGAGAAGGTTCCATGGGGTGCTGAGAAGAAGGTATATTCTTTTTTGTTAGGATGGAATGTTCTGTAGATGTCGATTAAGTCCATTTGAGTCATGACATCAATTAAGTCCTTTATTTCTCTGTTAAGTTTCGATTTGGGGGATCTGTCCAGTGGTGAAAGTGGGGTGTTGAGGTCTCCCACTATTAATGTGTGGGGTTTTATATGTGATTTAAGCTTTAATAATGTTTCTTTTACATATGTGGGTGCCCTTGTGTTTGGGGCATAAATGTTCAGAATTGAGACTTCATCTTGGTGGATCTTTCCTGTGATGAGTATGTAATGCCCTTCTTGATCTCTTTTGATTGATTTTAGTTTGAAGTCTATTTTGCTGGATATCAGGATGGCTACACCCGCTTGTTTCTTAAGACCGTTTGATTGGAAAGTCTTTTCCCAGCCTTTTATTTTTAGGTAGTGTCTATCTTTGAATTTGAGATGTGTTTCTTGTATGCAGCAGAAAGATGGGTCCTGCTTTCGTATCCATTCTGTAAGCCTATGTCTTTTTATAGGTGAATTAAGTCCATTGATATTGAGGGATATTAATGTCCAGTGATTGTTCATTCCTGTTATTTTTTGGTGGTGATGTGTGTGTACTTTTCTTCGTTGGGGTCTACTGCTGTGGCTTTATCTATTGCCTGTGTTTTCGAGGTTGTATCTGACTTCCTTAGGTTGGAATTTTCCTTCTAGTGCTTTCTGTAGGGCTGGGTTTGTGGATAAATATTGTTTAAATCTGGCTTTGTCATGGAATGTCTTGTTCACTCCATCTATGACGATTGAAAGTTTTGCTGGGTATATTAGTCTAGGCTGACATCCATGGTCTCTTAATGTCTGCATTACATCTGTCCAGGACCTTCTGGCTTTCAAAGTCTCCATTGAGAAATCGGGTGTTATTCTGATAGGTTTGCCTTTATATGTCACTTGGCCTTTTTCCTTTGCTGCTCTTAATATTCTTTCTTTATTCTGTACGTTTAATTGTTTAATTATTATGTGGCGAGGGGACTTTTTCTGGGGGTCTAGTCTGTTTGGTGTTCTATAGGCTTCCTGTATCTTCATAGGCATTTCCTTCTTTAAGTTGGGAAAGTTTTCTTCTATGATCTTGTTGAATATATTTTCTGTGCCCTTGAGTTGGTATTCTTCTCCTTCTTCTACCCCTATTATTCGTAGGTTTGGTCTTTTCATGGTGTCCCAAATTTCTTGGACATTTTGGTTCATGACTTTGTTGACTTTAGTGTTTTCTTTGACTGATGAATCTATTTCTTCTATTGTATCTTCAACGCTAGAGATCCTCTCTTCCATCTCTTGCATTCTGTTGATTATACTTGCATCTGAAGTTCCCAATCGTTTTCTCAGATTTTCTATTTCCAGCATTCCCTCTGTTTGTGTCTTCTTCATTTTTTCTATTTCCTTTTTCAGGTCTTGGACTGTTTCCTTCATTTGTTTCATTGATTTTTCTTGATTTTCTTTCAGTATTTTATTGTTCTCTTCCAGGACTTTATTGATTTCTTCTAATTTGTTTGCCCTTTCCTCTAGTTGTTTACAGCGTTCTTCACATTTTTTTGTCTTTTCCTCTACACGAGCCTCTAGCTTCTTCATGATGACATTCATAAGGCTATTTTCTTCTGCTTCTTCCAATTTCTGATGTTCAGGTCTAGGTGTTGGAGGAGGGCTAGGGCCTGGTGATGGTGTATTACTATTCATTTTGTTGTATGTGTTTCTGCCTTGACGTCTGCCCATCTCCTTGTGGTTCGTTCCTGGCCTTATCCGCACACTTGGTTCAGAGCTGACAGATTCAGGAAGTCTCTCTCTCTTGTCCAGATGGGAGCTCTCTTGTCCAAATTGGAAGTCCGGGGCAGGATGGAAGCTCTTGTTCAGAAGGGAAGTCCGGGGGAGGATGGGTGCTCTCCTCTCTCTCTCTCTCTCTCTCTCTCTCTCTCTCTCTCTCTCTCTCTCCTCCAGATGGGAAATCCAC
The DNA here is from genome assembly GCF_949786415.1 of Peromyscus eremicus. Lineage (NCBI taxonomy): Eukaryota > Metazoa > Chordata > Mammalia > Rodentia > Cricetidae > Peromyscus > Peromyscus eremicus. The sequence continues at coordinate 1,668,665 of NC_081418.1, read as the reverse complement.
GGCAAGATGGGAGCTGGGGGCCAGCCTCTAAGTCTCAAGAAGAGGCTTGGGGCTCAGGCGGATGGGCGTGGGGGCAGGGCGTGGAGACTGCAGGGTCTGCCAGGGGTCTTGGAGAAGGAGATCCTTCCCGGTGGGGCTAGAAGGGCACCTGCCCGGGGAGCAGAACCTGGGGCCAAGTTGGGCAGGTCTTCCCCGGAGTGGCTGGTGCCCAGGGATGGGGTAGGGGGCAAGCTAGGGCACTCACCTGTGCTTCAGAAGGGAAGTCCTGGGCAAGATGGGAGCTGGGGGGCCTGGCCTCTAAGTCTCAGGCAGAGGCTTGGGGCTCAGGCAGATGGGCGTGGGGGCAGGGCGTGGAGACTGCAGGGTCTGCCAGGGGTCTTGGAGAGGGGGATCCTTCCCAGTGGGGCTAGAAGGGCACCTGCCCGGGGAGCAGAACCTGGGCCCAAGTTGGGCAGGTCTTCCCCGGAGTGGCTGGTGCCCAGGGATGGGGTCGGGGGCAAGCTAGGGCACTCACCTGTGCTTCAGAAGGGAAGTCCTGGGCAAGATGGGAGCTGGGGGCCGGCCTCTAAGTCTCAGGAAGAGGCTTGGGGCTCAGGCAGATGGGCGTGGGGGCAGGGCGTGGAGACTGCAGGGTCTGCCAGGGGTCTTGGAGAAGGGGATCCTTCCCGGTTGGGGTAGAAGGGCACCTGCCCGGGGTTCAGAACCTGGGCCCAAGTTGGGCAGGTCTTCCCCGGAGTGGCTGGTGCCCAGGGATGGGGTGGGGGCAAGCTAGGGCACTCACCTGTGCTTCAGAAGGGAAGTCCTGGGCAAGATGGGAGCTGGGGGCCGGCCTCTAAGTCTCAGGAAGAGGCTTGGGGCTCAGGCAGATGGGCGTGGGGGCAGGGCGTGGAGACTGCAGGGTCTGCCAGGGGTCTTGGAGAAGGGGATCCTTCCCGGTTGGGGTAGAAGGGCACCTGCCCGGGGTCCAGAACCTGGGCCCAAGTTGGGCAGGTCTTCCCCGGAGTGGCTGGTGCCCAGGGATGGGGTCGGGGGCAAGCTCGCATCCAGGTCTTTTTTAGGAGTTGTACTGTTTGGCCTTTCCTTGGGTTCCAGAAGTCAATGAGTTGCCTGTCTTTTTATCACTGGCAAATACACTAATAAACTTTAACCATGCAAAGTTTACTATCAATAACAAATTAAAAAGAAACCAAGATATGGAACCTAGAGCTAATGTTTGTAGTCCTCACTCCTTGTCAGATGCTTCTCTAAGTGTTTTATGTGACTTAACTCACTTACCTCTCAGGCAATCCTATGAGGTGTGTACCATTCTCATTCATACCTTACAAATGAAGAAACTGTAGCACAGAGTGCAGAGAAGCTTATCCAAGACCGCAGAGTTAGTGTGTAACCTTGAGGAAGTTCACCTTGCTAGTATTAGTGGTGTCGCTTTCTGTAATCATTGCACTAGGCTGCCTTGATACATACAGTAAAGCATGGTATATGTGCAAAGCAGCAGTATTTGAAAGGAATTGACCTGGGAAGTTTCTGTTATTGTGATTAAATTTGTATTCTGAGGTATGGGTTTTCTTTAAAAGGCAATATACCACAGAAACTTTCAAGAACTCTCCATTGCATTCAATACTTTTAACTTATGATTTCAGTTTTTTGCCTTTAAATACTTCCATTTATTGCCTGAGTCCAACTCAACTTGTACACTGGCCCCAGTTATCCTGGATGATTGCATTTCAGCTCTCACAGCCACAGAGTTACATACACTGTCTGTTACATTCTCACAGAAGAAATGTTCATATTTTGATGTGTTTACTATCAGAACAGTCAGTAAACAGTCTACACAGAGTTCACACAAAAGCCATTCAGTTTGGCAGAATATGATCACATCATCTCAAGTGCATATAGAGCCAGGTACTGTAGATGTAAATCAGAGAGATATCTATACTGTCTGGTTCTCTTTGCAAGGTACCTCTAAATTCATGCTAAACCCACAAGCTGCTTGCTTGAGATGATTAGAAAACCTGGACTGGCTGAATCTCAATGCTTATTCAATTTATCCCTGGCTGGAAAGTTTTTAAATGTTTTCTTCCTGGTCCTTCCTTCTAGCCTTCCCTGTGGAAAGATGCATCAACATTTTCTTAAAAGAAAACGTCAAAGAATGGGGGTGAACCTCAGTGGTAGTTAGCTTGCATGGCATGAGGAGACCTTGGCTTCAATCCCCAGCAGCACAAACAAACAGCAAGCAACCTCTCTAAGGGAGAAATATTTTCCTCTAGGCTTTTCAGTCCCTTGTGTTTGATTTCCTATAAAGTGCTAATTATTGGTAGAAACCTGAGAGATGAAGCCGATTCACTGGGGATCTTCATACAGCATCAAAAAGTGAAATTACTTGAAAAAAGAAAACTCAAGTAGTCACCAGTAGGGAAGATGTACTTGTAGCCTGAGATATAGACTGGATGCTTGTAAGGAACGTGCTGTCTTTAGATATAAGATAACTGTGTGTTGTGATGGATGAGGATCCAAGGTAGCCAGAAAATACCTAACCTTCATGAAGCCTCTTTTGCCCCTTAGTTCCACTTCCCTAAATGTTGAATTATAATAAACTTAAAGATAGGAGACATTTTTAATCAAGGTACTTGTATCTTATTGTTAATGAATTTAGATAATATCTTGTTAGCTATGTTTTTAATTTAGATATTATCCTGTGAGCTATGTTTTTAAAATGTGCTTCATTGTCAACCTGCCTGGATTTACAATCACCCAGGAAACTAACTCCAGGTGTGCCTGTGAGGGCTTTTCTAGAGAGGTTTACCTAAGGTGGAAAGACTCAGATTGGATGTGGGTGGTGTCATCCCATAGGCTGTGGTCCCAGACAGAATGGAAAGGGGAAAACTGATGCCTGAACTCATCTCCCTGAGTTCCTGGACAGACACAAGGTATGATCAGCCTCATGCCCCTGCCATGATGGACTCTTAGCTGTAGAAACTCTTCGTCAGGTAAGTTGCTCCTGGTCAACTAGCACTGAGTAATGTAAATGATACAGGATGGAAAGAAGAAAGAGAGTGCAATCTTGGAGAGAAGGTTGTCCAGGACCTGCCTTTGGTATTTCTCTGACTCACCAGTCTCTTCTTGGGCTGTTTGTCACCAGAGGCAAAGACGAATCAGAAGGGCCACTAAAGGAGGCACTGGGGAGACTTGTGTCATAGAAAGAAATGGCTGGTATTTCTAATTGTCAAGAGCAACACTTTTGATCAGTCATGGGAAGTCATAGCTTGGGGCACAGGTCTATTTGAAGCTGGTGGAAGAACCTTGAAATGAAGCAGAAACAGAAGGGCTGGCTGTCCTCATCCTTTAACAGTTCAGATTTGATGATACCTTTAGTCCTAGCACTCTGGAGGCAAAGTCAGGTGGGTCTCTGTGAGCTCATAGCTTCGTAGACCAGACTGACTTTGAACTCACAGAGTTCAGCCTGACTTTGCCACCAGAGTGGTAACATTAAAGGTGTATACTTCCACACCTGGCTTCAAGAGTTTTGCATCTTACATTTAAGTCTGTCATCATTTTGGGGTGGATTTTGTATGATGTGTGAAGTGCTGTTCAACTTTTCATTCTTTTGCATATGAATATCCAGAAATCCTAGTACTAAGTTTTTGAAAAGATTATTCTTTCCTCATTGAATTTTCTTGGCACCCTTGCCAAAATCAGTTGAGCATAGATATTTGGGTTTATTCCTGGAGGCCCAACCCTGTTTCATTGATTTATACATCTATATTCATGCCATTTTGTGCTGGTCTTGATTACTGTGGCTTTGTAGCAAGTTTGAAATTCATAAGTATGTGACCTTCAGGTCTGCTCTTCTTTCTCCGAGATCATTTTGTTATTTATTTCCACATGAATTTTTAAGATCACCTTGCCAACTTCTTTTTTAAAAGATTATGATAAGGACTTTTTGCTATTTTTTTTAGATAAGAGCCCATAAGCTCTTCTACACAGTGGCTTTCAAGAAAGCCACTTCTAACTGTTTTAATTGTTCCAAAGGACTGAATTCAGGCTCTCCATTATCATTTTAAAATAACTTCATTCATTTTGCAGAAAAATGACATTAAACAGATGCAAAACTGAATTTCAAAGTGTTCATGAATAAAGATGTGTGCTGTCAAGTAATCCGTAGCATTCTTCCCAAGAATCAGGGCTGTTTATTCAGCAAATTGAGAAAAAAAATCTTTGCAAGGAATTTTTTCTTTTGAAGAAATCTGATTGCTAATTATTAAATAGAGTACTACATAGTGCACCAACTGAGTTAGTGAGGAACAGAATAAAAGGTGAATTTTCAGTGAATGAAATCCAAAAGGCAGCAACCACACTTCAGTCTGTGGGTACCAGCCCTGATGGCCCTCCAGCCCTCCTTTAGAGAGGCCTGATTGCAGAAGGCTTCAGCTAGGATGCTGTCAAGCAAAGCATTTAAAAATGCCTCCCCTTTATGAGTTTTCATGTCTAATGTTTGCAAGTGACCCCCCACACACACACACACACTGTATTGATTTGTCTTCTCATCTCTTGCCCTGTTTCCTTTCAACACATTCCTAAGTTACCTTGAGAAAATGCAGAGACCTGGTTGATGGGTGCATGGATGAGTTCAGATGGGTTACAATATGTCTACCAACTGTATACTTACACAGACTTAGATGTACAATTTTCTAGTAAAAATTGTTTTAGTATTTCTAAGACATTCATTTCCATCAGACTCAAGACTGAAATAGATCAATTAAGTTTCTGTCTATGAGAAATATCATACATCAAAGGAGGTAACCTGTATTATGTGCACCATAAATGTGACTTTTGTCAGCTACCAAACCCCTTATGAATAATACCTACTTTACCTACTTTATGGATTATCTTAAGAAAATTCTAATACAGCACTGACAACCTTCAATTATTTGGGTCCTTCTGGTGCCATACAACTTCCATCACAGAGAATGTGTCCAGAGAAGGACAGCACTCTGATACAGCTGCATACACATTAGGGTGAAATAAGCTTAAGAAGACATTAAGAAACATTTTCTAAAGCAAATATGTGGTGTCTAAAAGCAACAAGTTTAATACATCCAGATTTACTGTATTTGGGCTTTTTGAAAAGGTAACATGTTAAGTCAAATACACCCTCACATAGATGCATTCTGTCTGAGGTGCAGATTCTAGAAGATTCCAGGGATGAGTTACCTTATTGGTTTCCCAATGCAGAATAATTGGCTTTGAAACCATATACACACAAACAACAAAATAGACTCTCTCTCTCTCTCTCTCTCTCTCTCTATATATATATATATATATATATATATATATATATATACATATAGACACATAACAAATATAATCAAAGATAAAGAGGCTATCAGTTTGAGGGGAGCATGGAAGGAGTTGGAAGGGGGTAACTGGAAGAGGCTGGATAGAAGAAAAGAAGGGTGAAGTGATGGGACTCTAGTTCAACTAATATATAATATATATGTCTATATTTTGCCTTGTGACTTAGTGAGCACACTTGTGTATATGTTTATGTATATAATAACAGAAGATTTATGAAATAATACTTTTACTACCTTCATTGCACTCCAGCTGATATTTTCAATTCTGTCTTTCAGTTGTAAAAATGCTGAGTGGTCTACCCAACTGCCTTCATAACTCTGCGATGGTACCCAAGCTGTAGTTAGGCAAGCACTGTTCACACAGGGGAACTAATGCAAGCCAGGCAATCCAGCTGTCACCTAGTGACCCAGCTTGCACTTAGCTCCACCTTGCGTGAACTCTAAGCTTTGTGGTCTTTTGAATTGTCTTTCCTCTGTGACAGCCTCCAATGCCAGCTGCTTCAGGTAAACAGAAGCACACAAAGATAGAACAGCAACTCTGTAGCATGATGTGGGCTTTCCAAACCAAACCAAACCAAACCAAACCAAACCAAACAAACAAAACCAAAACAAAACAAAAAGCATCTTTAAAATTGGTGATGGTACAATCGGCAATCATAAGAAGGGCAAATATTGAAGAAGCAGTTTTACAAAAATAAAACACATCCCGTTACCGTTTTATAACCCCCCTTTCTCTTGACTTTTTTTCCCCTTGTCCTCCCTAATGTCAGATTTTATGCTCAGTGGGTGTAATACGGTTGCCTTCTTTACCCAAATGTCTGCTTTCTTTCCCAGAGAGTGGCTTTTCTTTTAGACTGATGGCAGCCTTCCATGCTGTCTCTCCCATCTTTCTCTAGCTCTCTGAAGAATGGAGGCTCTTTTATTCAACCCCGGGCAGCAACTCTCTTGACTCCTCACCCACCAATCAATCACGAATTGCCCAAGGATTCCCTGTAAACTCTGGCTCCCCTTCCTTCCCAGCCAGCACATCTTTTCAGCTTTCATCAGACCCAGCTTACACAGCCAAGCTGGGCAGCAAGGGCACATAACTAAGCAAGGTTCTTACAAAAATGTCCGTTTCATTTCACATGGCATAGGATCTGTCGGGCAGTATGTCATCGCATCTTCCTAGCATTAAGATAAAGATTGTATTTAACTGGAGGTTAGGGGAAATTAATTTAGCAACAGGGATTCCCCGCCCTGTTCTGACTGGAGGAAAATTAGCTTTAGCGGTCGTAGCCTTTCATCTTCTGTTCAGCTACATCTATGTAGGTTTTACTAGTGAGCTTGTGTCACTTTGAACCCTCAGTCTTAAGGATCATTGTTAACTATCCCTTCCTTTTCTATAATGCATCTTTCTCCATGTTTCTGTTGCTGTAATTCAGATGACTGAACTAAATATGCATTAAATTTGCAGTCCCAGAGAGTAGAACTCCATCACTAGCTTCCTGTCCAGAACATATTCAGCAACTGCCACAGCCTTTTTGTGAAGCTGTATTTTCATCTCATTCCATCTAAAAAAAAAAATTGGCTAAATACTATGTAAAAACAGGCAGACAAAGCTACTAGAACAGTGGTTCTCAACCTTCCTAATGCTAGGATCCTTTAATAAAGTTCCTCATGTTGTGGTGACCCCCAATCATAAAATTATCTTCATTGCTACTTCATAACTGTCATTTTGCTACATTTATGAATTGTAGTACAAATACCTGTATTTTCAGATGACCTTAGATGACCCCCGTGAAAAGACTGTTTGACCTCCAAAAGGCTAATGACCCCCAAGTTGAGAACTGCTGTACTAGAAGGATATCCCATTTGACACTTTTTTGCTTTATGTCTTTTTTTTCAGGATTTTTATTAATGTCAGTATTCAAAATCCATTGGCAATGCTTTGGTACATAACCATGGAGACACTGTGTGTGTTTGTGTGTGTGTGTTTGCACACGCAGGCACACGCCTGCCTGTTTGTAACAAACATGCTTATTAATGCAGTATTTTAAGAAGCCTTACGAACAGCTGCCTAAAGGGGATTTTAGTGAGATTTATGTTTTCATTTTCTTATTTTACCATTGTGTGTGCTACTATGGGCCTGTGGCGGTCAGAGGGCAATGTTTGCAGAACCAGAACTCTCTTTGGCTTCTCTCTTTTGCCATGTCTGTTGTACTGAGTACTCCAGGCTAGCAGGCACACTGCCTCCTGGTGGTGCTGCTCTTTCCATCTCCCACCTCTCCGTAGAAGGCTGGAATTAGAGATGCATGAACCACATCTTGCTGTTTTGCATGGGGTCTAGGAATCAAACTCAGGTCCCCAGGCTTGTACGGGAAGCACTCCTCCTCTCGGGGCCTTGCCTGTTCACCTTCTCCCCATTCCTTTGTATCTTCCTCTACGTTCTATGTTTCAGATAATCATCATGATGGCAAGCCACATTACATGGATGAGGTGCTGGAACATGGGGACAGAAAGGGTAAGGTGGGTGGAGAAGGGTTTTCAGTGGAAAAGCCACAGCTAGTTATGCCTCGTGCACCGCTCCTTTGTTGTTCTCTTAGGACTGCCACATTTGTGAGCACCCTCACAAGCATTTTCAAAAATATATTTATACTGTCCTGGGCTTCACTGAGAGCTGATAAAAAATTGCCTAGGTTTTCCTTTTTGTTTTTTGCCACATCAATAAGTGAAAAATAATTTATAGTGATTTCCTTAACTTGTGCTGCTTGTATCATTATGAAAAATCCCACTCATATCTAGGATGTAGCTCACAGAAAAGATGTTATTATTATCTGAGTTCCTGCCACCAGGCACTGCAGGAAGGAAGTGTGTGTATCTCTGCAGGGTGAGAACTGACTCCCCATAGACCAGTATTTCAGTGCAACTCTATTAAATTACAGGCCTTGGCCAATCCCAGGAAACTCCCCTCTTCCCAACAAAGCATTTATCACCATCTAGACACCAAATCTATGGCCCACCCTCTCCCGCACCTTCACATTCTGGCTATCCATCTCCTCTACCCTTTGTTTTACTTTGGGAGGGAGGCTTGTTATATATTGTTTGTATCATGCTTTAATCATGGACTATGGATCACTTTACAGCTCCCTGAATGCCTTGGCAAGGTCTCTATATAAATAAAATGATTATTATTAAAGTCAATTAATCAGAGGCACGATTCACTTTTCAGTACCTGACATCTTGAGTATTTATTGACTCACAGAAATCTTTTTGTTCCCTCCCAGTGTACATTTTAAGGAATCAATAACACCAAACACGATACTGTAGATTTCTTTAATTAGATTGTAATTTGTACATGCATACAAATGTGTTGATCTGTTGAGGATAAATGATTGATGAAGAGTGCAATAAAATTGCTATGGAGTAACGATGTTTAGGGAATGCTGGTGAGGCTTGTTGCATAATTTGCCAGCAATTTTAATTCATACTCAGCAAAAGAAAAAAGACAGAAGCAACTCCTTGTGTAACTAGAATCTCCTATCCACCTCAGTTTCTTTTGATGGGTCTGGAGTAGCTAACTGTTTCTTTTTCTTTCTTCCCTTTTTTCTCTTAGTAACTTTTTAATCAAATACACACACACACACACACACACACACACACACACACACAAATAGGACTTAGGAAATCCTTGTGTATTTTCAATGATGAGATGGAACTCGGGGGTCACACATACTAGGCAAGGACTCTTCTATGAAGCTACTTCCCCAGCTCCAAAAGACCACTTAGTTCAAGAAATAGCACTTCCACTCCTGAAAGCCTACCTCCTGCCAGGTCCCTGTTATCACTTCTACTCTCCCAGACTTATTTAACCTTTTGTATATATGCAATCACAGAATATATGTTTCTCTATCTGCGCAGTGATTCATTTTATGATGCTGTTTTTTTTTCTTTATTTACTATCTATGAAGTATAGGCCTTGAGGTAGGAATCATATCAAGGGCAGGGAATACAAAGAGCTATTGGAGATGGTTTCAGCCCTTGGTAGTCTTTCAGTCCAGGGGTAAGGGGAGACAGAAAAGTAAACAAATGGGATCTGGTAAATGTTAGGAGTTCTATAAGGGAAGACAATAGACCTGCAAGGAGATGCGGTTTAACCTCACTGAGGATCAACAAAAAGAGTTCCTAGATGACTATCTAGAAGCCTATTATATATCTTTAAATTATTGAAGTACTAAGGACTTGGAAATAGGAGAGGATTAGTTGAACCAAATTATACTGGAGGGTCTTCTTGAATTGCAGCTGAGAGCTCGCACTCTTTACTCCTTTTCTCTCATCTCCACTCCCCCCCTTTTTGAGACAGGGTTTCTCTGTGTAGCTTTGTGCCTTTCCTGGATCTCGCTCTGTAGACCAGGCTGGCCTCGAACTCACCTGCCTGTGCCTCCCAAGTGCTGGGATTAAAGGCATGCGGCACCACTGCCTGGCTCCACCCCCTTTTTGTTTTTGTTTTTGAGATAGGGTTTCTCTGTGTAGCCCTGGCTGTCCTGGGCTTGTCCAGAGAACTTGCTCTGTAAACCAGGCTGGGCTCGAACTCACAGAGATCTGCCTGCCTCTGCCTCCCTGTTGGAGCATATATAGGTTTCCTAGTGGCTTTATCCAGCAGGTCTGCATAAAGAGGATGATTGGACCACGGGCCTGGGTACCAGGTATTTGGAAGGGTCTATACCTGGCTGTATCTAGCAAGGGGGAGGTGCTTTGCTCCTCCCCTTGGATTGTCATGAAAAGCCCTTTGGAATAAAGTTCAAGGCTGGTGGGGTCAGACCCAGGCCCTCCAAAGCTATCCTGTGTTTTCTGTCTTTCCTCTTGTCATCTAGGTATCTCCTTCTATATAATATTTCTCACTTCTCCCTACTCAAGAGTACCCTGGGTAATAAAAAGTGGTGGCTGGTCTGCCACAGATGGTGCCATAGATCAGGGACACCAGAGAATTGGTAGGGTAGAGAGCCCCATGGGAAGTTAGGGCATGTCTGGTTATGTTGTGTAGGCAGGGGTATTCTACTCTCTTCTCAGGAGTGAAAGGGGCTGAAAGAATGCCCAAGTGCTGCAGCAAATGTTTGTCTCTATCTATGTTTCTCTGTCTCTGTTTCTCTCTCTTTCTAGCAAAGTAAGTCATAAGTTTAGTTTAAGATATTGGGGTAGTATAAGCTTTAGGTAGCCTTAGATGAATTTAGAGTAAGGTAGGTTTTCCCAACCTGGGACACAGAAGGTAGTGTCACTAGCGGACTGTGAGCTTGACAGTGCCTTCAGAAGCTCCAAAAGCCAATAACAACAGACTCCAGAGCCAGCTTAAGGCAGCAGCCAGGTGTCAGACGGCTGAGACTTGTGGAGTATCATGGCTTCTCAAGCTGCAGACACCTGAGGGCCTGAAAGTTTTCTGCTGAAAGGAAGCCGTGGTGAGGAGCAGAGTGGAGACACCAAGAACCAGTGAAAGCAGAGCCAGCTCTAGCAGTGAAGTTCTACATGCTAGAGCCATGGTAGGAGAATGCAGTCAGCCAGCCAGAGATGGCAGGCAGGAGCTTGAAGTGCAGAAAGGACTTTGGACCCCAGCAGGTCAGTCTCCCAGAGCCACAGTCCCTGACAACTGGAGCCTGAGATGATGCGGGAAAAGTGAAGAACTGAGCAGGTGGCTCAGCAGAGGCACCATGTGAGAGGCCAAGAGCCAAGCAGGAAGCTGGAGCACTGGAGCCCAGGGAGCTATGGAGGTGAGAACTGTGCTCCAGGCTGAACAGCCAGACTGGGCTCTGTGGGAACTACTGAGATGCAGCCTGAGCTCTCAGCAAAAAGGTTGCAATTTCTGTTTATTGGCTAAAAGAAAGTCTCTTTTGATAGGACTTTGCACTATCCAGCTCTTGTGGAGCTGCCCTGAGGGAAAGACTACCATAAAATGCTGATTGTAATTGAAATACCTCTGTCCCTAAGAATGAAAGTTGCAGAGACACTTGTTTTAACTAAAATTGTTAATTTCAAAAAGGTTTTGGTTGTGAGAAATATTTTTTCATATTTGGAAGTGGGAGTCTAGTACCAGAATTTATTTATTTATTTTGAACTTTTTGAACTTAAAAAAAATCAGATAAAACTGCAAAAAGGTTTTGGCTATGAGTTTCTTCTTATTTGGAAGGCTGGTACCAGAATTTATTATTTGAATTTTGGGACTTAAGAAATGGTTTGGACAGGAGTGATTTTATTGCAATGGGACAATTTTAAACTTACTTATGCATATAGGCTCTATCAACAGTTTTATGGAACTATTTATGCTAAAAATGGAACTGTTTAAATAGAGAAATTTACTTTTCTACCTAGGCTCAAGATGCAGTTTTGTGTATGCATATATGCTTTATTAACTGTGGTGATTCATGAATTGTTTTGTGTTAAAAATGGAACTGTTCATGTAAAAATGGAACTGCTTATGAAATTGGTTTTGTATTACAAATGAAACTGTTTAAATGGAGAAATTTGGGTTTTTTTTTTCTAACTAGGATAGAGATTTAGCTTAAAAAGTTATAAAAGAAAGGGTTAATATTCCTTAGTCTATTTAATTTAAAGAATATTTTCTTGTTATTTGAGTGGATTAATGTTATGTTTTGTTAGTAAGAAATGTAAATGGTTATACTAAGAGATTACTTTAAAGTGTAAAGAGTTTTATTAAAAAATTGCTTTTGGATGTTTTGCTATAGTTTTTAAAGTGTTAATGGCTATATTGAGAATATTGCTTTTGAATGTAGGTTTGTAGGAATTAAAATTGTGTATAATAATACTTATTTTAGTAATTATATTAGCCTAAATTGAGAAGTTTTGGTTTTCTTCTAAGTAGGCTTGAGATTTAATTTTAAAAATTATATAAAAAATTATATTCCTCAGTCTACTTAATTTAAAAAATATTTTCATGTTACTTGAGTGGATTAATGCTATGTTTGTATAGTTCTATTAAGAAATTGCTTTTAAATGTAGATTCGTAGGAATTGTAATTGTGTATGGTAATATTTATGATAGAGTTGTTATGTTAACTTGTTGATATTGATACACCATGGTTCGGTGAAGTTAAGGGAATATTTTGATGTGGATGCATCAGAAGTTTATCCTGTGTTGTGTTAGTAAGAAATGCAAATGGTTGTATTAAGAGATTGCTTTAGAGTGTAAAGAGTTTTATTACAAAGTTGCTTTTGGATTTTTGCTAAAGTTTTTAAAATGTTAATGATTCTATTAAGAGTTTGCTTTTGGATGTAAGTTTGAGAGAACTGTAATTATATATAGGGTTATTTATGTTAGAATTATGTTAATCTGTTAATGTTAATGATGACGCTAAGGGAGTCTTTAAGTTTGATGCATTTGCATCAGGAGTTTATTGATTTGTTTGATTTAGAAAGAGCTTGATGCAGCTAAGACTGCTGTAGTCATCTTAGACCAATTCCAAAAAGGACATTCCATATGTATCATCTTCTACTCCTTCATTGGGAGGTGTGATAGCTATGGAGACTGCTGTAAGCTCTTAATGGGGAGTTTTTTGTTTTTTCCTTTTTTTTAAATATTAAGAAGGGAACACCTGTCGGAGCCTATCTGAGTTTCCTAGTGGCTTCGCCCAGCAGGTCTGCATAAGGAGGATGATTGGACTACTGGTCTGGGTACCAGATGTTCGGAAGAGTCTACATTTGGCTGTATCTAGCAAGGGGGTGGTCTTTTGCTCCTCCCCTTGGCATTGTGATAAAAAGTCCTTTTGAATAAAGTTCTGGGCCAGTGGATAAGAATCCAGGCCCTCCTGAGGCTATTCTGTGTTTCTGTCTTTCCTCTCATTATCTAGGTATCTCCTTCTATCTAATATTTCTCACTACCCTGGGTCATAAAAGTGGTGGCTGGTCCACCACAATTCCCAAGTGCTGGGATTAAAGGCGTGTGCCACCATCACACGGGTCTTTTCCCTTTTTACTATTTCTACCTCTGGCCTTCTCTAAATCTCATGCTTCTCATGTTTCCTCCTTCTTTCTCCCTTTTGATCTCCCCCCTTCTGAAGTTGGAAACCTCCCTGAAATGTGTTCTGGATCCTTTTCTCAGCACTGATTCTTGCTCTTGAGGAGAAGAGATCCCATGTGTGGCATCCACCCCATCCCTCCCTTGGGTTTCCTTAGGGTTGGAGGGTCCATAACATTCCTAGTAGCTAAGAGCTGAACAGGGATGGACAGGTGTAAAGGACAGATAAAAGAACCCGCAGCTGAGGGTGGAGATGAACAGAGGAGACAGACAAAACCATTCCAATTATTTTTGGTTCTCTACTTTGAGCCATACAGTCAATCAAATTGATTTTGGTTGAGTTAATATTTATTGTGCTCCTGGTACTACTGCCAAACCCTATTCAAATTTGGATGTCAAGGTGGAATAGATGCAATTTTGTTCCATTTTGGCTGCAGAAACTCTGTCCTTCTATCTGAAAAACCAAAAGGTGGTTTGTGATGATTGCCTGTCCACTAACCACACTGTTCTGGTGAATTCTGCCAGGAAGATGCTTTTGTTTTGTCAATAGGAGACCACTTAAAATACCAGCAAGGGACCTGGAACCCCTGTTCCATCATTATGCCAAGAATCCCCAGTTGTATTTCATCTGATTCTGACAGGGCAATGTTTGTATCTTACACATTGGCTGTCCAAATGCGAGATTTGGCTGGAAATTAGATGGCTGAAGTTCAATGCAGACAAGATGAAAGCCATGGGTTGGTAAACTATAGAAACTGAGTGAGATAGTCTGTCATCATCTTTCTTTCCATGTGATTTTGCACAAGGGAAGGCAGGAAACTTAGATTAAGAGGCAGAGTAGCAATCTGATGAGCACCCAAAGATGATGAACACCCAACAGTCTGAGATGCAATCCTGGCTCTATCAGCTAGCCTGGATGACTTAGGCCAGTTGCATAAACCCCAAGGGTGTTCACCAGTCCATCATTTGAGTAGTAATTCAGGTAAGGAGGTATTGCATGAGAAGAGTTTTACCTTCACGGCTTCTTAATGGAATTACATTGAAATCAGAGAAGCCTCTAGTGCAAAATGTAAGAGCTTGCTCATATCAGGACTCCAGTGATGAAAGGCATTTTTGAGTTCAGATTTTGGAAAGGTGTAGTTCAAATAAGAAGCATAGCTTTCTTGTGGACTGCTGCTCAGTAGGTATACTTACTCCACTGGCTCTTCAGGTAGTTTCTGCTTGAGAATGTTTGGCATCAATTGCCAGGGTTCACCCATGAATTATGGGTATTTACTGTTAAATAAGGCAGGCTATGTTTATGTTATTGGGATACATCTAAAGAAATAGCTTCTTGAGCTTCTTGGAAGTGGATTTTCTAATAAAGTCACAATTGAGTATAAATAACAATTAAACCAGAATGGCAGCTCAAATTCAAATCCAACTCTGAGGTAAAAACCAATGGCAAATAATATTTTTTTTTCAAATTTTTTAGTTTTTATATGTATTTTTTTAAAGATGTATTTATTATGTACACAGTATGTATGACTGCAGGCCAGAAGAGGGCACCAGATCTCATTATAGATGGTTGTGAGCCACCATGTGGTTGCTGGGAATTGAACTCAGGACCTCTGGAAGAGCAGCCAGTGCTTTTAACCTCTGAGCCATCTCTCCCCCCAATGGCAAATAATATTATTTAGATATAGACATAGATGTCTAACAGATGGTAAATTAGGGTACCAGAGCTATTTGTTCATTAATGTCCAAGACAATGTATGGAAAGATTATATGCACACATCCTGCATGTAAATGAAAGCATACAATCCTTTTGATATTGTGTTTAAAGGTCATCGTGTATGTGGAGTGGTGAGCTGTTCTGAGATTAGACATAGGCCTCTGCTCCAAAGAAGACCACAATTCATTATTAGAATTCTGACTTCTTCGACATAGTGTTCACACATGACAAAAATATTTCTCTGAGAAAACACATCTCTGAAGTTGTCAGGATAGAAAATATGATTCGAGCTTCTTACAGCAGAGGAAATGACTAACAGTGAAATGTAGCTAGAGTTTTCCTGCCTGGCCCACAGTCAGGACAAATCTCTCTCACCTGCCAGTCCCACAGCTGCTAGACCCGACCAAGTAAACACAGACACTTATATTGGTTACAAACTGTATGGCCATGGCAGGCTTCTTGCTAACTGTTCTTACAGCTTAAATTAATCCATTTCCATTAATCTATACCTTGCCACATGGCCCATGGCTTACCGGCATCTTCACATGCTGTTTGTCATTGTGGCGGCTGGCAGTGTCTCTCTCTCAGCCTTCCACTTCCCACCTTTATTCTCCTCCTTGTCCCGCCTATACTTCCTGCCTGGCCACTGGCCAATCAGTGATTTATTTATTGACCAATCCGCAACACACTTGACATACAGACCATCCCACAGCAGTGAAAGAGTAGCCTACAGAAAGGCTATTTGCCAGCTATTCATCTGACAGGGGGCTATTGTCCAGAATGTACAAAGACCTCAGAAATTTAACCACCAAAAGAATTAAGGGAGTAGAAAGTTTGTAAAACAAGAAACACAAATGGCCAATAAATACATGAAAAAAAAGTTCAACCTCTTTAGACAACATGGAAATACAAATCAAACTGCACTGAGATTCCTCATCAACCCTGTCAGATCTCTATCATAACACAAACAAATTCTCCACTAATGCTAGTGAGAGTCCAGGGAAAGTAGAGTACCACAGGCACAAGGAAAACAGCAGGGGTCTCTGAACTGAAAGTATAACCATCATGTCATTATATACCTGCCCGTGTCAAGACATGAAGGAATCAAAGTCAGCATTCCACACTTGCACATCCTTGATTATGGTGCCACTGTTCATGACAGCCAAGTTATGGAATCAGCCCAGATGTTCATCAGCCAATGATAAATGGATGAAGATAACATGGCATATTTATGGGTTATTATTCAGCTGGGAAGGAAAATATGGCAAAATCATTTTCAGGAATGGATGGAACTAGAGATTATCAATTAAGCAAAATTAGCTAGACTCAAAAACAAGAATCACACGATTGATCTCATGCACATAATCAATCAATCAAATCAAAATCATAAATTAAAAGAGGAATTATCAGGGGGTAAATTTGCTCAAAGTACTTTATATGAAAATGTCATAAAAAAGTGTATAAAAATGTAAAAAAAAGTCATAAAACCCACTGTGTAGAACAATGAATATATACTAGGTGTGCATATAAAAGAAAATGAGACATTAGAATAGCTTCCTTTCCCTTTTCCATGTTATATACAATGGGTCCAGAAGTCCATCCTATGAGGTCCACTACGAAAACACACCTACTTCTCACTACCTGACCATGGTAAACCACACCTTATCACTTCTCACTCAGAACTACCTTCTAATTGGGCTCCCACCATGTTATAAACATGACACTCTGAGGGACCATTTTAGAGAGACCACCACCTCTTTACTATGGTGCCCTATTTTACTTGGAATAGAAGCCAAACTCCTTGCCATGGGAAGTTCTAAGACATCAGGGCTATCTTTCATTTTCTAACTTCATCTCCTCTATCTCTTCTTGGCTGTTCTGCTCTACTACACTGGCCTCATTTCTGGTCCTTGGCATCTCACCTTCCTAGATATGCTGCCCCAGGGCCTTTGCATTGGGCTTTACTCTTAGCTTGGACCAATCTTCCTTCATTAAGCTTCATGATCGTCAAACTTTTATTCAAATCTCACTGTTGCTATGAGGCCTACTGCAGGATCTGATAACATGGCTGTGTCTTGACTACAGCACTCTGGTGCTTCTACTGCTCTGGGTTCTTTAATGTGCTCACCACGTTTATTCTTATTCTTGGTCTCCTCTTAGTAGAATGTAAATGTTGATTTTGCTGCTTTAGTTACTGGTCTCTTTTAATCCCCTGAAACATTTAATACTACAAGTTCACTAAATAAAGGAGTGACATAGCAGGATAGGAAGATAATTTAGAAATAATCTGGCCCCCAGTGTAATGTTTCCAAATGCTTCTGCATGACCTGTACACTTGCAAGCTGCATTTCTAGACTCTTTGTCAGTACACCTAATTTGCATAGTTGCTTAATCTAACAAAGAAGTTACTACAGAATTTGCAGTATTTACTCAGTGCTTCCCCCATCTTCTGTAGTCTGCAGTAAGTCAGGGCATTTACACATTTCAGTGGTAAGTAGTTACTATAGAAATATAAAAACAGACATGATGAATTATGAACCCAATAGTGTGCTGTGTTCAACAGAAATGTAACTGCACTGTGAAACTTCTGTGACAATTGGCAACACTAGTTTTTATTTCCTATTCTGTGTCCTGCATGCCCTGGCCTCACTCTCGATGTCCCTCCCAGTTCTGCCTGCTGCTCCAGTTGCCTGGGTTCTTTGCTACCTTGCTGGTCCTGGCATCTTTCTGGGGAAGGCACCCAGACAGCTCCAGCTGTCCAGAGGCCCACTGAACTTTGCAACGAGGGATAAAGCCTTATTTCCTCAAAGTTTTCTTTCTGCTGTTGCACTGGGAACCAGCAAAGACCGTGCTTTTTAGCTTATATCTTAGCTTTCTTAAAATGCCACGTGCCTAATAAAGTTCATGTGTATAATAACCGGGCACATCTGAAACATAACTCTAAAATTGGATCAATATGTATGAACACAGTAGAAATGTTTCCCTTGCTTCATAGTGCTGAAGTCTAGTGCCTGGGTATAGGATCAACAAGTTCCATATCCATAAAGCAGATGCAGACACCTGACACTTTGTGGGAGGAAGTTAAAATATAACTTGAAAAAGAAAAGCAGTAAACTTGTATTTCTCATTAAAAACACAGTGCATGGGACAGCACTCACTTCGGTGTGCTGCAGTTTTCCTCTTTGCAGCATCCTGCCTGAGCTTCTGTAGTGTCCCAGGCAGTTGTCATTTTATGTCTGAGATTCTCCATGGACATGTATCTATAACACGAAGGCAGTTTAATTAATGCTGTGGCAACCACCTGACAGGAACTAGTGAAGCAGAGGCCTCTGTAGGCTCTGCAGGCTACAAGCAGTAAAGAAACTGTCAAGCTGTTCCTAGAGCCAACTTAGCAAAACCCAAGATCCAAGGAGAAGAGGCAACTCAAACTTGGGTTGTTTAGCATAAGGAAAAGACACTGGCCATGGCAAACTCTGGAATAGTCAGTATAAAGAAAGTAATCTGGCCACAGCAAACATTGCAATACTAACTATAAACAAAGGATACTGGACATGGCAAGCACTGGAATAGTTAATGCATCTGAAAATCATAAAAGGTGTTTTCTTCCCTTTAGAGGAAAGCCAGTCTTAGTATCTACCCATGTTATATGTGTTATCAACATTTTAATTACATTGTTTGAAGATTTCAAGAGTCCTTCCCATCTTAATGGTGGTTTATTTTTATTTTTATTTGTGTGGGGGGGGGTTGCTTGTGTGTGTGTGGAGATCAGAGATTGACACTGGGTTTCTTAATTGTTCTCCACCTTATTTTTCTCGAGACAATGTCTCTCACTGAACCCAGAACTCACCATTCAGCTAAACTAGCTTGGCAGTAAGTCCTGGGGATCCTCCTGTCTCTGCCTCCCACTGGGATTACAGGCACACATTGCCGCAGGAGGCTTTTATGTGGGTGCTTGGAATGAAACTCAGGTCCTTGTGCCAGCATGGCAAGTAGTTTATTTGACCGGGTCATCTCCCCAGAGCACTACACCTGTGTATCTTCACTGGCTCTAATGGTGAGCAAGGCAAAGTCCTTGCTGTGTGGAGAAAGCCAAGGAGAAAAACTGTGAGTCTTCAGACTCAGTGTAGACTGGGTGAGAAAACCTGGGGGGAAATGAAATGTTTGAGGCTAGAGAGTGAAGTGGTCATGACAGAGACTGGGGAAGCGTTCTGATACTTGACCTGTGTGAAAGGAAGGAATGAGTCCCACCAGAAAATCAGTGTTCCAGCCAGGGAACAGTGGACAAATGGGACTGAAACAGGAGCTTGTTTAGCAAAAAGCCAGAGGGGAGAGTCAGAGGCAGCAGGTTGAAGATGTCAGCAGGTGTGAGAGGAAGACACCTCTGCACAGGGCCTCATGGGGACTCCCTGTTCAATGGGATAAGGTCCTTTTACACCACAAATATTTTCTAATGGCCCCTTAATTGTCTTGTAATAAAATGCATAGGTGATGTAACCTTCATCAACAGTTTAAATAAAGTAATATAATGCCCTAATTCCAGGAAAAAATAGAAAAGCTATAATATGCATTTTTTCAGCTGTACCAAAAAATATGATTGATTAGTTGGATGCTTGTACCTCCACATAAGATCATTGTTTGTCAATAAACTGATACCTTATTGGTAATTTAAATGTACACCATCACTATGAATGTCAAGATTTCTGCAATAGTGAGTGGCATTGAATTCTGAACAGAAAAAGTACAAGCATCACATAAGGTTAGAAACAGTTGAATGATTCAGTATGCAGTAAAACCCTCTAGCTATCACTTTACATGTGAAACACTTAGGATTTAGTCTGAAGCTACAATGACTAGGTTTCTAGTGATACAATTACTAAATTTCAGGACTTTCAAAAACCTTGTTGAATACAGGGTGATCCTGCATCATGAGAGACTCCTCCACACACAGATCCCATAAGCCTCAGAAGACAGCCATCTTGTGTGGTTTGATAGGGAGTGGCACAATTAGAAGGCGTGACTTTGCTGGAGTGGGTATGGCATTGTTAGAGGAAGTGTGTCACTGTGGGGGCAAGCTTTGAGGTTTCCTATGCTCAGGATACCACCCAGTATCTCAGTGGACTTCCTGTTGTTTGCAAGATGTAGGACTCTCAGCTATTTCTCCAGTACCACACCTTCCTGTCTGCTGCCATGCTCCCTGCTATGATGATAATGGACTCAACCTCTGAAACTGTAAGGGAGCCTCCTCAATGAAATGTTTTCCTTATAAGAGTTGCGAGGGTCATGGTGCCTTTTCACAGTAAACACTAAGACATACCTCTTCACACAGCCAAAGAGACTATGGCCATGAAAGAAACTGGGCTTTAGGAGTGATGCAGCTCTGAGCAGTCAGATCAACCCATTTTGTTCTGTTTATAATGTGATAATGAGAATGTTTGCATATACTCTGTTCAGTGAAGTTGTGGGGTCTCCCTTTTCCTTGTGGTCTGTTGGCCACCAGGCTATGAGGACAAAGGGAGCAGAGGCAGTGTGAAGGGCTTTGTATGACCTATGAGTAAGATGGAAATAGCCTTCCAGGAGTCTGCTTCAGTGAGATAGCTCAGCTCTATTTCAGAGTAATGGGGACAGTGGCTGGGGCATCACCTAATTTGCATTTGGCAGCACAGCATGGTCCTACCATACAGCTGGAGCACAATACCTATTAACCATATGGACAGCTGAGGGAGCATTTGCAGGAACTATGTCAAAGGTCACACTTAAGATAAGTCAGGCATCCAGTCTCAGGGACAGCTTCCAAATAAGGTCAGGCATCCAGGCCTAGAGAAACTATTCAAATATGGTAGGGAGGGTGTCCTGTTGCAAAGGGAGTCCTCCATATTACACCAAGCTCAGAGAGCTATCTGGACAAGGGGAACTGCAACCTTAAATGCAGGGTACTCCAACATGAAGTAGCCACTAGCCATGGCCCACTAGTTAGCACTTCAAATGTAGCTAGTAAAACCAGGGAGGTAAAGGTTTAATTTAATTTTCATTCCCTTAATTTTAAATAACCATAATAGCTAGGACTACATTGGCCATATGACTCCTGAATCCTTTTCTTGTAGCTGCATCTCATACAGCAATATGAGGGGGCATACAGGACGTGAACCTATTCTCCTTACCCTTTCTGAAGGACACCTTGCCTCCTTCCACACATTGCTCACTATTACTGGTTCTGGGGAGATGGCACAATGATTAAGAGTGTGCACTGGTGTTGTCTTAGTCCAAGTCATTGTTTAGGCAGCCATGTTGGTGAGACTTCATGGGTGTAGTGCTGGCAGCTCTAGTAGACACAGTCTCACAGCAAACTCCCTCTTTCTCTGGCTCTTACAATCTTCTCACCCCTTCTTCTGAAATGATCCCTGAGTGTTAGATGCAGGAGTTACATTGTACATGTATTAATCAAAGGGAAGAAATGGAAAATGATGAAACTATATTATAATCTTGAAAATTATTTAAAAATCAACTAAATAAGTATTCTTGGGGCATGAAAACAACAACAAAAGAATACATACTGCTCTAGAAAAAGACCCAAGTTCAGAACCCACCACCCATGTCAGGTGGCTCATAACTGTCTGTGACTCCAGGTCCAGAGGGACCAAACATATTTGGCCTCCTTGAGTGACTACACTCAGGTGCACATACCTACAAACAGAAACAGACACACAGACACACATATGTGCAAGAGAGAGAAAGAGGGGGAGGAAGAAAAGGAGGGAGAGGGAGGGAGTCTTGAAATCTCTTACCAGTTCTTCAGTCCTAGACTGCATGGCACCATCTCCCCATCTCTCCTCCCCTTAGCTCTCTGTATCATAGCATTATCTGCTGTTTTACAGATACCTGTTACCTGCTTTTTCTGCAGTATGGATTTCAATAAGTTCATAAATTTTAACTCCTGTTCCTAGTTTATATCTGTCTCAACAGGTTTCCACTTGGCTGACAGACACATCCAAGCATCATTTGCTGACAACAACCTGCTCCAAATGACTGTGAGCCCTGAACTTGCTGAAAGCTGATATGGACCAATCCAGCTGATATAAATGCCATCTCTTCAGCTGGTCAATAAACCAGATGCTTCTGTGTTCCCTCCTTGCCTTTGACTAACATTCTGGCTTTCCAGGGCCCTGACAACAATGTCCTAATATCAACAGGAAGTAATTATAGAAGCGAAAACATCACACACACACACACACACACACACACACACACACACACACCCCGCACTGGAATGTTAGATCAAAAGGGAATTTCTTGTCATAGGGAACCTGAGATAAAGTAATAACTGGTTCCTATTCTCATTTTCAAGTTCCTTCAGGATAAGAAACTCTATCAGCCATCACAGGGATTTTGGCCCTTGTGCTTCTGCTAATTACTGTTGGCTCTTATGTCATTGATATCTTAACTAAATGATGATTCCTGTCTGGGTACCACTAAGCTGAGGATGCTAGAATCCCAACATCAGCCTCTGAATTCCACCCATGACACATTTGCAGATGGCAACAACCATATAAGGGGAAGCTCACTTTGCCATTGATAATGGGAAAACTTTTATGTCCTGGTCCAATTAGACTCCAAAATAATCTACTACCCTGGTGATAAAGTCTTTTATCAAAAAAAAAAAAAAAAGAATCTCCAAGATTGGAGATGATATACTACTCAAGGGGGGAATGAAAGGACCAAGTAGATGCCATAACAGGCTGCCCTGTCTTTTCTCAGAAATCAAGCTTCAATTTCAGTTTCCTGAGATTTAAGCAAGCAGTTTCTGGGAGGGCTATGACATAGTCCTTGCAGTAGCTAGCTCCCTTTCTGCACATACTCTGACTGCTCAAGGTTCAGCAAGTTTTTTACTGTCTGGGACCCCTCACCAACTTAAAGCTATGTGCATGGGTCAATGTGAACATGCAAAGCCAACCAGCCTCCATGACAGCTCAAGTACAGAGCCTGGGCCATTGAGTCAGCCCCCACAGTCAGTATGTGCTAGACCAGCCAGCCTCCATGGCAGCACAAGGACAAAGCCTGGAACTTGTTCAGGCCTGCCCAAAAATAATAACTGTCACCCCCAACCAATAAATTCAAAGGTTACATACTCTCATCCAATCATATGATGCAAAGGCTTGTACCACCCTGCTTGCAGTTTTTCTCTTTAAAAACTCCTCACCCTGAGAGCTTAGGGCCATCTTCTTCTACCTGCACAGTCAGAGTGTTGGACAGAAACCAAGCCTGGGCTTGCTTGTTATCAATAAGTGCTCTGTGTTTTGCATTGGGTATCAGCTCTGTGGTGGTCTTGCTAGGGGCTCTTGCAACATGGGCATAACAATACAATAGAGATAATAGATTCATCAGTCAAAGAAAACACTAAAGCCAAAAAAATCATAATACAAAACATCCAGGAAATCTGGGATGCCATGAAAAGGCCAAACCTAAGAATAATAGGGATAGAAGAAGGAGAATACCAACCCAAAGCACAGAAAATATATTCAACAAAATCATAGAAGAAAAGTTTTCCAACCTAAAGAAGGAAATGTCTATGAAGA